>NW_019385526.1:110760-143007 GCF_000671375.1 Centruroides sculpturatus | reverse complement strand
GTCTGTCTTATCAGGTAAATTACTGTACACAGTGTATTCATTTATTTTCATTTTCATGTAGTAAAGGCTCTATGCCTTCATAAAGGACGTACTTTTCCTTTGTATAAGGGTATTTTGGCAGTTTATTCTCTGTTATATTCTCAAATAAACAATACATACAAGTACAGTACAGTATTTTCTGAGGAAACACTCGTACTTATTTTTTTTAACGCCATTTCCGATAACCCGGCATTTTCACAAACTCGGCCACCCTTCGGTCCACATTAGGCCGAGTTTCCGAGGTATATCCGACTGTATATCCAGAATTAAATCTTCAAATTATCACACTCGAAGTCTATATTAATATAGAGTTCGTTTCACGACGGATCACTTAACGATAAAATTCTGGTCAACAGAAAGATAAACAGTATGGGATTATATTGTAATTAAAATGATATTCGGAAAAGGTTGTTGTACTGTATATCGTTTTCTATATCATAGATTTTTGTAGTAATTTCACGTCGATTGCTAAGAAACCAAAGTTTTTCGATTCAGGCATAGATTTCGTTTAAAATTTTCGACAAAAAATTATTTAATTATACGTTATAAGATTTCTTAGCTAAAATTATTTTTATATCTTCTACACTTTCCACAAAAAGTATTTTTTTAAGTGAGAAGTGGTAATCGAACATTTTATGTTATCAGTTCTTCCTCATCCTCCTCTTTTCCAGCATAATACTCGATGTTCATTAAAATTCTAACGATAAGGATATCTCTACCAACAAACCATTTTTTTTATCGATGCTAATTGAATAGGAAATGTCGTCGTGTGGTGAACGACCTAAAATTCGACAACATAAATTCATTTACAGACATTTTAAACCAATCTTAATCATAAAGTGGATAGAAGCGTCGAGATGAAGTCGTTCGTGGTTTTCGCAGTGGTTCTTTCTACGATTGGATTTTCAGGTATCTCTACATTATTATTATTATTTAGCTGATTTTATTCTATCATATTACAATTTAATATAAGTTTTGCATGTTAATGAATGAAAAAATTAAACTTATCACTTCAAAGATATTTTTCGCTTGATTTCCTATTAAGTGTTTTTGAGTTAGTAAGCAATTTAATAGTCAACGTTGTTAGTAGAGAACATTGCGTTGTTGTTTAATTTAGAAAATGAAAATACGTGCTTTGCTTGAATATTTATATTAAAACGCAACATTAAACAAGCGAGAGATTATTATATAAGGTTTATTCGTGGACCGTCATCGGGATTAACTCCAATTCCAAAACAGAAGACATTCCAAAATTTTGGAATGTTTTGTCTGTCTCTTGTTTGTCTTGTGTTTTAAGTTCGAGCGAATCGACCAACCGTTTAATAATAAATAAATGTTTATAATAAGCTTTGGAATTTAAAAAAATGCATAAATAGTAATGAGATAAATCTGACATAATATTAAAATAATGATATAATAATATTAAACATAATTAAATGACGTCCACCAGAAGAAGTTGTTTGTGCTTTCTCCTACAATTTTATATTCTCTTAAGATTTGAATATATTACAGTTTCAGAATACGATTTCATTTGTATCGTTTATTTTCTAATTTTTAACAAATCACAAAAGTTTGTATAATTGTTAACAATTAAATATGTCTCTTTTCTAATTTGAAATTATTTGAAATATAATCGTAAGTATTAATCTTCGAAATATCTCTATTGGCCTAACTAATATAATTATAATTCTGTAAATATTGTAAATTTCTCTAAAATGATTCATTTGCTGGAAACACGAACCAAACGAAATATATATATATATATTTGTAAAAACTCATAAAAATTAGTAATTCTTTCTTTTAGTAAAAAGTGTATTTTGAAAAATAGATTATCTAATACTTTAATTTGATTTTATTATATTATTTCAAGCATGCATTTTAATAGGAAAGGAATTTAGATAGAAATGGCTAAAAAGTGTTCGGAAATATGCAAAACTAATTTATTTATATTTAGAAACTTTATAATTGTATTTAATAAAATACGTCGAATAAATATTTTGTATTTACAGATAAATTTCTTTAAAGTAAAACCACGGAACATCAAAATAAATTAGGATGAGGTTAATTCCTATAGAAACATTCTTACTTTTTAAAATATAAGATATTTTTATCTTTAAAAGTATAATTAATTATACGAAATAAATTCTTGAAAGTTCATTCGATATTACTAATTATACCTTTATAAAAATGTTTTCCAGTTATAACATTATTTTATACTTATAAATAAATTACTAATTATCTATAAATATTACCTTATACTTATGTCATATAATAGACCCACGGTGGCCGAACTACGGCTCTTCTTACGGCTCTCGTCTACTTATGCCATTTCTTTTTTATAAACTTGATACATACATGCATATATAATATTTTTGTAAAGTCTCTATTATGTAGTGTAATATACACAAGAATTGTAAGTACAGTTTGCAACTTAATTTCGAACAGACAACCGAGAATTAAGGGTACAATCATAAAATCGAAGAAGTTATATGATTGTTTACTAATTGTTCATAAAGGAGGCTACCGGTAAACTAACACACAGGTGTGAAAGAAAAAAGACTGTACTCAAAGTGTAGCCTTAAAAGATAAGAAAGATGGGTGATGGAAGGAGGGAGCGTGATTTGAGGAAAAGTTGGAAAGGTGGGATAGTTGGAGGTTTAAAAGTGAAAGGGTGAGCCGCAAGGGGACTGTTGGATAAGACAAGGATAAACAATAGTTTATGCGTTAGTCGGAACAGTTTGTATTTACAGGGAAGAAGTAGGCCCATAGATTAATACTTTGAGGAATAGGACAGGATGAGGCAACTTTGATAAGAGTTAGCAAAAGAAGCGGTGGCACTGAGAAAAAGCAATAAGGGGGTAACTCTTGGCCCAGGAGACGAGCTGTCCGTTATGTGCCGCTTGGGCAGGTAGTGGTATAATCCGTTAGTGTTAGATGTCTTACAAAGATCTTGAATTCTTGATAGATGATCTGGTCCTCTATAAAGGTGTATAGTTCGCAGGGCCAAAGATACTCTCGTTCCACAATAGCCTTACGAAGGTTTGCACGGTGGCGTCCGGTAAACTAACAGTGATATTTACTATAGGAAATTGATAATTATAATATTTTAACTATACAAGTTACAATATAAACAGAGGAAGCGATTTAAGAAAGGCGTTCCAATAGAGAATTTGGCTCTCGTGTATGTTGATTTTCTGATAGGCGACAAGATTTGGCCACCCCTGTAATAGACTTATACTTCGACTAGTCTCTTTAAATAAGTTGTCTTTAATGTGAAATGTTATAAAAGTTATGTTATTAATTTATACGATAAGAAAATATTTGTAAAAAATATCTTCGTTTTTTATAATTTTTTTCAAAAAATAAACTTTAAGTAACAAGTAATTTATAGGTCATAAAAATTCAAACTTTGCATTCGAATCGTTCGTTCTATGATGCAATTAAAAAGAAATTAGGATTTATTATGATAATAATTATTTTATGCGTTATTAAAATATGTTTGAAATGCTTCTATCAAAAATATAAATTTGGCTATTAACTTTTCAGTCGAGCAGCAATGTGAAGAAATCGTGACTCCTGTGTCAACGAGCTCCCATACAAACATATACGACGAACGTGGCATTGGTATGCTGATAAAAAAGCAAACATTCCAGGTATGTAACGTTTCAATTTGTGTATATTTATCAGATTTATAAATAGAACAGGATTTATGTTTTAGTCTATCAAATTAAAAAAGCGTAGATCGAACGCATAATTCGATTCAACGGTGACGACAATGATGGTAAAATTAAATTCCATCGATAAGCGTCACGTTTATAATTTTATTATAAGTGATAATTCTTATTTTTTCCTATTATTAATTATAAGAAATATTATCATATTCCTTCAGAGCAAATTCACTTGTAAATTTCTTATCTTTAACTATAATTGATGCAGACTGAAATTTTATTATAACTGCGGCTAATTTTTATTTCTGTTGCCAATGTGATTAATTTCAAGAAATGCTGAAAGTTTGTTACAAAGTAATTCAGTTTGTCTGTTTCAATTTGTCTAAATTCCGGTCTGTAGATTGGAGATAGCCTTTTGTTGTCCTATTTATTATTAAGGTATAAATTATTCAAGAGTTCGGACAAAAGACGAACATATGTCCACAAATAGCTGCTTTTGAGTTACAAATGGATTTTCTTCTCTGTGCACGTGTCCCCGTCTGTCCACGCGATAAAAATAACGTCGTAACTAATTGTGGGCCGTCGCAAACACTCGAAGTTTACAAGTGTGGAATAAGGGTATATGTCCAAAGACGTATGCCTATATACTTCTTAAATGCTCGTGGGGGAAGTGGCAGGATAAGAAGGGTAAGAATGCACAGAAATTATTCCGTTGCTTAGAGGACCATTTGTCAGATTATCAAATTAGAAAATCTTTTTGACCAAGCAATTATTTGCCCTGTATAGTCAGAATTAGATAATTCATCCGTTATAACGTCGATCAGTTTGATGTAAAAGTCTTAGTTTTTCTTTATTGTTGGAAGCAATGTTTAATTCGAAACTTGCGGATTTCATTGATTCGCTAGTTCTTTGTATGAATCTCAATAACCAAGAAACATATTTTAGATGACCGCTCTAGAAATTCTCTATGTGATCTGTAACCGGATTTGTAACTAGCACAGTTTTCTCTTTCGTGAATTTCGAAACAGTTTTCTTTAATCGACATCCTCAATTATTTTATGATGCGTGTCCCTTTATTTCGTAACATATTAACATACAGTAATACTATTATATTAGTAGATTATAGACCAATAGAACTGTTACATGTATATATAATATAAAACAAGTTCTACTGGTCGTAATATGATTTAATATAGGATTGTTGGTTAGCCTGTAGGATTTCTTCATGAAAGCAAATCCTTACTCTTTATCAAAACTAACTTATCAATCTAAAATATTATATTATATATCATTGGCTTAATGTCTTATTCTTATAAAAAATGTACTTACATTTCCTTAATTAATCCTAGCTTATCTTGTTAATAAAAGTCTAAAATTTAGAAAAAAAATGAAAAATTATGTATATATTTTGTACTAAATTGAAAATCTGCAATGTAAAAGTAATAATAATTATAGAAACGGTAATATTTATCAATAATAAAAGTGATGGGAAAGTTTCGAACCGATGGAAAGGTTATAAAGATGGTTGTCCCTTCTCAGTCCTATGTCTTAATTTCAATTTTTAAGTAGGCTGTAGTAGTAGGCTGTAGTAATTTTTAAGTACGCTACATTTACATGTAGGCTATTGTAACTTGTAGCATGTAATGTAGTCCTGTACAGGTTAGCTGAAATACCAAATTAATACAATTAAACAGATAACATTCGTTATCAATAACAAGAAATAAATTTGATTAATAAAATATATGATACAGTAGAGCCTCGAAAACTCGGCACTCCGGATAACTCGGCCACACCTTGGCAGGGCAAAAATACCCTTAGATAATTTATTTTCATCATAGACAGCTTTATGCCTCATAAAGTATTTTTCTGAGGTCTGTCTTATCAGGTAAATTACTGTACACTATGTATTCATTAATTTTTAATTTCATGTAGTAAAGGCTCTATGCCTTCATAAAGTACGTACTTTTCCATTGTTTAATGGTATTTGGGCAGTTTATTCTCTGTTGTATTCTCAAGCAAACAATATATACAAGTACAGTACAATATTTTCTGAGGAAACACGCATACTTATCCTTTTTTAACCCCATTGCCGATAACTTGGCATTTTCACAAACTCGGCCACCCTTCGGTCCGTATTAGGCCGAGTTTTCGAGGCTCTACTGTATATATTTTTTTAATTATTATTTCTAGTCCATTTACGCTTAAAAATTTTAGTTGTAACTTCTTGTGTCTGTGTTCTACGAGCTACTCCCAGACCTCTGGCATCAACGTTAGAGTTCCTCATCGATTCGCGACTCTTTAATATCTGTGTTTCTAATTATAATAATTTTTAAAACACTATTAGTTATACATATATACACACATCTATTAAATTATAACTGATTTAAACGGTAGCATCCAAATTTTTTGATTAGCATGTATACAAAACGTAGGCCTATTTCTATCACTTGTTCAAGTGTAACATTAGCACATATTTGCTAATTTTAATCTTCCCTTCAGTCATCAGAAATCAAGCACCTCCTTCCTTTTAATTATAAGTCGTTAGGCCAGACATTTAAATCATTCGAAAATACATAGGAATTATTTTCAGACTGCGAATTTAATGAAGGGACCAATCTTATGATAACAGGGGAAGATAAATAAACGACGGGTGCTATCTTACGTCATCAAAGACTCATCCTCTTTCCTCCATCGTCAAATACAAGCGAATCTCCATAAATTTCCGACGTTATACTTCAATGGTCCTAAGCGATGTGTGAAATACGTTCGCCAGCCGCACTTGGCCCGGAAAGGTGTAGTTTGCGCACCTCCGTATTTAATTATAAATTTCTTTGAGATTCTTCATTTATTGTATATTAATTAAAGAAGTACCTTCTATATCATATTATGTTAAACGTTTACTTTGATAACGATAAAAATAAAACTTCTAATTACATTTATTGAGTGATAAAATATTTAAACAAGTAATGTAAAAGCTATTTTAACTCTAACTTTATTAATATCACAAGTATTTGTCAAGGATTTTTACTTATCGATAATTCATCGTCATCAATAAACTTCGGATCGTTAGCATTTGGTGTCTGTTGTTAATTATTTCTTTCCTATAGTTCGCAAGGGGGTAGGTTGTGACGTAATTTGACTTTTTTCGTCATTATCTTATCATTATCATTCTTTTGGTATCGTTCTTAATGCGAAACGTCGAGTTATTAATTTCTTTCTGATAGTTCATCGTATAGAAATATCAAATTAATGCCTCCCGGAAGCGCGATAAAACACTAGGAAGAAATAATTGTTCAAAATATATAGAAGACTCGCCATTATATTGTTTAAACGAATTAACAATACTTTATTACCGTAACTTATATCACGTTTTATTTTGTGGAACAGGCAAATCTCGGAAATACTTTCTACGTTAGAAGCGTTACGGTTCGATATTTCCTTGGAAATTCTTCTGCTTCGAACGTCGAATTTTTACTCGAAGGCTATTTGACAGAGGTTAAATACGTAGTAAGTACAAATTCGTATAACAATATAATTTTACGCTTGACGTGACGTAACGCCAACTTATGGCTTTTATAACGCAAATCGTTGAAATTTATGTCTTTCGTTTCAGGATAGAAGGGGAAGATTATCCAGACAACAATCGAACGAAGCTTACACGTTTGTTTTACCGGAAGTTCTTGTAGATAAGTTGGAGCTGAGTGCTCGAACACCTTATCAGATTAACGAAAGCAATTCGTATCTTCGCTACGAAATACGAGGATGTCCAATTGGTAAGAACGGTGTTTTCGACCCACACTGACATATTTAAAGATAAAATTGCAATTATGTTCTTTTTATGTGTCACATAAAAAAGCTATTTATACCATTAAAGAAAATATTAAAATATTAACCGTTGGTATTTATACTTAATAAATAAATAAATATATATATAAAGTTTTTGTTTGTATATACGTGATATTTTCTTTTTATTTATTTATTAAAGTATTTATATTAATTATTGACTAATGTATTACATCTTTTAAAATTTTATGATAATTTATTAAAATGTCGCAAGGATATTTTAATAAATTTAAATAAATTAAAAAATTATAAAGTTAAATAATAAACGTTTCATTTATGACAAAATAATTTTTTTTCTTTATGTTTTGATGAGCATACTGTATTTATTATACTGCTCTTTAAACGAAAATCGACATAACAGAAATTTTTCAGATTTTCCGAATATTTCTAGTAGATTCTACTTTTAATAGCAGTTAAAATTATTTGCATAATGGTTTTCATGCATGTATATGTTAAACATACGAAAGTCTGTACGTGGGTTACGGTTTCTGTTATTGGTTAAGAGTGAATATTTAATAAAATTTTAAATAGGATTTTCTTTTGTGTAGAATTTCGATGCCATGATGTCGTTCAACCTCTTTCTGTCGTTCGTAAATCGTATCCTTCCGAGTTGCCACGATGTCCGTACATGTTTCAGGTAATAAATTCTTCCCTGTTCCGGTCGCATTTTACTCGAATGTGTCGTGTGTCGGAAGTCGTTTCGCATACAAAATTCAAATACATATTGGTCCAAATGTCAGTTAACTGTTGTGAAGACATACGGAATTGCCGTTTTATTTCCAAATTTGAAACGAGTGTTTCTTTTTCGTCGAATACAAAACTTTATTAGCAACATCATATTGCCTCACACTCTTCCTGTTATCTCGGTGTGAGTCTTCCACATACAAAAAACATGGTTAACTGATTTCTGGGCTTATATTTTTTTAATTACATAAATACGACAGTTAATTATTTAAAAATAAACATTTTGTATTTTTACAGGTTTCGCTCCCACGACGGTTTAACATTACCGAAATCAGCGTTACCTTCGATTTAGAAAATGCACCCGTTGTTGTCGACGACGTCAATTTGTATACCGATTTTGTCACTTCGTTATCACTTCAACAGGTAAAACGTTACTTTTAATACCAAACTTTAAGTGTATTCTTTATATATTTTTAAGCTGCAATTTGAAAAAATTGTCGACCTATAAATTACCACTGTCGTCAGTCTGTCTGTCCTTAATCTAGAGAATAGAGTTACATAAATGACCGCTCTAGACCGGAAATTACGTTATTTCAATTCAAAATGTTTTCTCCAAAAGGAATCAGATAGATGACCGGCACGACTACTTTGCTAATAGGAAAAGTATGATGTACAGGGACAAGACTGCTAATTTGAGGTGGAGAGTATATGTTTTAAATTAAATAAATTAAGAATATGACTGAAAATTGCATCCCGGCATTGTGACAATTTTACAATAAATAATTACTCAATCTTTATGTATTGTTCACTTTAATGTTAACTAATAAGAAAACGAATGATTTATCTACGAAAAGTTTGAAATATTGTGTTAAATCTACTTAATATTAAATGGCGTGCTGTATATAACGAATTAATCGGGAGGCGATCTCCGATAATGTTGTATCTGAAGACGCCGTGACCAACAAATAACGAAGTTTATACGAAATGCATAAGACACAAACAAGATTTATTGTGTAATACTTTCAAACGGGAAACATAAATAATAGCTGCATCGACGTGTCACTTACAGGACACTCGCCATTCTAACACTCATGTCNCCCAAAGAGCGCTCGCTGTGCCCAAACGGCAAAAGGTTCATATTAACGTTATTCCGAAATAGAGAGTTTATTAAAACTTATTATTGAAAAATCAAACAAGTATGAAGTTATTTAAACAATAACTGTATTATTAGTGACAGACAAAATAAAAATAAATGCGGGAAACATAAATAATAGCTGCATCGACGTGTCACTTACAGGACACTCGCCATTCTAACACTCATGTCAGTCTAATAATACAACGTGGTGTGTTATCATCATAGTAAGTAGTATGGAACGTACTGTACACTGGCGAGTCAGCTATATTTACGTTTCTTAAGGCTATATACAGTATTTTAAACTTATCCTTCAAAACTTTTCGTGAATTTTAGCAGAGCTACATTGAAATGTGTTTATGCTAAAGAGCACGAAAAATCTATAAAACTATAAATACTGCACATTTAAAAAAAACTTATCAAAACTTATTAACATTCCACAGAGATGAGGATTCGGTATCGTTATATTTTAGGCTAGATTTCCTCCATAAGATGTGGAGCAATTTCAATTGAAACTTGCTTTTTAGAATTATTTTGTTTGATATAATTAAACCGTACGAACAAATTTATTAAGTATTAAATCGATTAATTTCCTAATTTTATTTGCACTTATATAGGGTGAAACAGTTTCGGTTTACGATTTTTCCAAGCCAATCTCCGTTTACCCACGTGATGCCTCCACTGACAAGTTCTGGTTACAACCGTGGCCACTTCCCGATTGTAATGAAAATGACCTCACTTCTTACATGGATATGAAGATATACGGATGTCCTTACGGTAAATTATAGCTTAGGCAATATCGTATAATAATTGAATTAGTTTACTAAAGATGAATATTTTCTTGGAAAATATTTAATGCTCCTCGAGAGAACAAAATAAATTACATAATGTATCATTTTCCTATCGGATCTGTGTTTTATGTGAAACAGATACGCCAATATTTCGATATTATACAATATATAAAAATAGAAGCAATAAATCCATACTACAACTTTTCCTTTATTCGTCGATTGACCGGAAGTCTGCTGTGTGTTTCGGGCAGACTTATGAATCGCGAACTTGAGTGTAGAAATGTATTAATAGTTTTGATATTTTTGCAAATATAATTAGTAATATTTAACTGTTAGAAACGATAGAAAATTCGAGTGGATGAAGGTGTTATGTTACAAATTCAAAGATTCTAATGAATTAATGTCGAGCTTTTGTTATTTAATTATTTCGGTATAAATATTTGCACGAAATACATGAAAGTGAATAAAAGTAGAATTTGTCTTTAGTCTTATTTAATAGGACTTTAATAATAAGTCGTCGTTTGACGTATAATTTCAAAAATTGACTTTCTATTAAGTATTTATTTACGACGATATTTTAAATGTGTTAAAAAATATATTTAAAACGTAAAATATTTAAATATATTAATAATATTATTTGATCGTTTTAGATACAATATGCGATTCAGTAATACCCGCAAAATGGAAATTTCTACGAAGAACCGAACACCAATTTCAACATTGTTCTCAATTCTTGAATGTAAGCATTTTATTTTTATTGCAAATTTAAATTTAAAATAGTTTATTATGAAATAAGTAATATAAAAATTGTTTTAATATTTTTCCTCGCTTCTAAAATCAAATGTTTTAGTATCAAAGTAACACAATTTAACGATAAATGGAGAAAACATTGTAACGAATTTCCATTCTGAACTTACGCTCTTACTTTTTTATTCTCGCACTGGCACACACACAAACTTTCTTTTGATACAAGCACAGTTACTTATACTGTACATAAATTGTTTACAATTAGGTTTACGAGAACTTCATACTTAATATAAGTACTCATTATACACTTAAATATATTCAAGAAAACACATAAATACTGTACACTTCCTGGAAAAAGGTTTTCGAACAGAAGAAGCTATGCGAAAATTATTGATTGCAAGAATGTTTTTGTGTTAGCAAATAATCTTAGGGTAAAATAAATTCTGGAGTTTATTTTTAACGATAAGGGCTTATATTAAGCAAAATATCACAATGAAAATATACTTCAAAATAAAAGAAGTTAATTTTGTCCAATCCTAGTCTTGAAAAACGTTTTCTAGTATAATAGAAACGAAATAAAAATTCTTTACTATTTTGTTGACCTCCTTTTTCCTTAATTAGTGCCGAAAGTGTACGTTATAGAAGGGAAAAAAACAATACTTATAAAATATTGAAAAGTCAGAAGAAAGTACTAACAAAATGAAACAGAAGAGTGCAACCCTACTATATTAATTATACGATAATTATTGTAATACATAAATTTCTATCGGGTTAATGAAATAACAAGTGTCAAGAACATATACCTCTTTCATCGGAAATATTAAGAAACTAGGTTTTTGCATTATTCAGAAAGAATAATTATTGAACCTGACAAAATTTAAAATATACACTCAATTTCATTACTCTATAATACAAGTCGTAAAACAAATGTACTCATCACCTTTTAATATTATTTGATTATTTGTGTATTAAAATTTATTTATTCCTTATTATTATATAAGTTTTAAACAAAATTAATTTTTTTAATATTAATGTGCAGCTGGTTTTGGATTCGGAATTTTACGTAACAAGTCCTTTCACAGGCTATGTTCACTGCTCGGCCATGTCTTTCTCTCTTTAGTCTTTAGTCTTTAGTCAGCTATATTTACGTTTCTTAAGGCTATATACAGTATTTTAAACTTATCCTTCAAAACTTTTCGTGAATTTTAGCAGAGCTACATTGAAATGTGTTNTGATTTTTTTAATAATTAAAAGAATTTGGCACTTCAGATAACTCCATCAGTTGGTAACTTAAATAGAAGTAATATAGAATAATTTAATTATATTTACACAAATGCTGTTAAATAGCCTTTCTTCTCAGTAATTTCTAAAGTATATCTTGTAGTCTTACTTGAAAACATTATTTTCTTACCTTATCTTAATCAGTTAAAAAATTTTTTTAATATTGTAATCACCAAAATCAACAATACGTAGCGAAATTCGTATGTTATCGAATAAATGAAATAAGTCGACCCCCCTATAACACTGTTGATTATTCCATTTTATATGAATTCCATGTTGTACGAGTCATTTAGAGTTTACAAATACGTGAACCGTTCACAGCCTGGCACACGTATTTGCAAAATCTAAGTGACTCGTACAACATGGAATTCATATAAAATGGAATAATCAACAGTGTTATAGGGGGGTCGACTGGTATACAAATTTTGGGATAGACAAAAATAGGCGGTTGAAGCGATCTGGGGGACCGGGTGGAATCCCATTGTGTTCCGTCCAAATTCCAAAAGATTTGGTAAAAGAGCCCAAAGAGCGCTCGCTGTGCCCAAACGGCAAAAGGTTCATATTAACGTTATTCCGAAATAGAGAGTTTATTAAAACTTATTATTGAAAAATCAAACAAGTATGAAGTTATTTAAACAATAACTGTATTATTAGTGACAGACAAAATAAAAATAAATGTATATATTTTTCTAAAAAGGCATTAAAATACAGTAATTATTTATAAACAATACTTAGGAGTATTTTACATTATTTTGGGATATGTACAAAAACTATAACTTTTAGGTTGGTTCGAAAAGTAGATACACTATCCCGTTTTACCTGCTTCAAAATTATTCCGTATGAAATTTATTGTCTGTAAATCGCTATCTTATTCAGACTAATTTCTCAGATATGTTGTCACTGATATTCTAGAAATGTAAATTTTATATAAATCCTCAAATATACTGAAAAATATAACGGAAATTATATCTTATATCAATTATTTCTATGTGGTAACTACTTATTTACAGTACAAAATAAACTATATTTTATATCAAGTAATAAATGTAAACTCTGTGTTTACGCGGAATCAAACAGAACATTAGCGGGATTTTGGAAATCACGAATTGTATATACGTAAAGATAGATAAAACACGACAAGCCAATCTGTATTTGAAAATTGCCAATATATACGAAATTATTTCCGGAAAGATTCCTATCAATATTCCTTTCGTAACTCTTTATTTATCGCAGGCCGAATAAAATACACAGTACAACTTGTATACACCGGAAAAGCACCGTACTGACAATCTTTACCGGTTTGTCAGATTTCCCTTTTGAACGGGTTCTTTTTAACGTAGAAAATGGAAATCTTTGCGTAAAAATTACCTTGACGATTTTCATAGAGTAGGCTACATTTTAAATGTAGAAACAAGGAAGAATAGAAGACAAAACACGTGTTTCTCACTGTTTAATCTTTGTATACTTTTTCCTTTTTGAACAATTTTTGTGTATAACGGATTAATCAGGAATTCGGCCCATAGCAGCTAACAAATAAACTTAAATTACATAATCGAAAATTTTCTTATATTTTATTAACCTATTAAATATCGAAACAATAAATATATTAGATTTATTTTAATAATAAAAATTAAAATTGGATTTTTAAAATTATTTTTTTTTTATGAGTTCTACAGCTTATCAGTTTCTTAATATGTTTAGGGGAGACCGGGGCAACTTCGGCATGCGGGGCAAGTTTGTCAAGCGCTTTTTTTAAAAAACAAATTAAAAGGAGACTTTGGTTATAGGTTAGGCAGTTGAGTTTTATTGGTGGCTTGTTGAGTGTAGTGTTTTTATTGTTCTCCAACAAGCGTAGTTGAATTATCAAGCAAATTTTCATTTTCGTTCAATTCCATATAATATTTTTTTTCCATTTATATTGAATTGGCAGGTTTTGTTATAATTCCATGATAACGAAAGTTACTTTTCCTGTTAGAAGGATGTAACTTCAACTTATTCACGTGGCCAGATCGTGGCTTGGCATTCTGTTCTCAGGGTTGTACTTAATGTTTCGAAATCATGACTAGCGGGGTAAGATCGGCAACATAAAGCCACATTAGAAGCAAAGGATAAAAATCAAACAGATGATAAATGAAAACATGTTTGCATTTGTTATTCATGTATATATGTCTTTGAACTTGCATTTCGTTGTAATAATATTAAATGGGTGTTGGATTTGTATTTCTTTGTTTTAATAGTGAATTCCAACTTATACATTGTTAATAACATAATTTTATATACGTGCCTATCTTGCCCCATTACTGTTGCCCCTATACCAGGGGCAACTTTAATAAAAATAATTAAAATAATTACAACTTTACAAAAAGAGAGAAGTTGCCGATCTTGCCCCTATACCCGGGGCAACTTCGTCAATTTCTCTCTTCTTGTAAAGTTGTAATTATTTTAATTATTTTTATTTCCAAACTGATTTTAACCAGTTCTATAGTAAGGTAACATTCCAATAGACAATATGCAAAGCTTTTTTTTAGTTTACAGCAGTATTTATTACACAAAATTTAAGTAAAGCTTAACATGCCGATCTTGCCCCGGTCTCCCATATATATTTGGTGCGTGTTGTATGTGAATAACAAGATTACGCATAAAGGTATTGGTAATGAAACTAAGAAAATTGATAATAGAATGCTCTATTTATTATGAATAATAAAGCTATTTTTATATCTTGTAATACGTGTATATACAACTTGTATTCTTAATAATTAAACATTGTATTCTTAGGTAGCGACGAAACATATTAACATAGTTTATTGTTTTCTTAAATACCTCGTTCGGTTAGCATATTTATCTTTAAAATAATCATCATATTTATATTTAAAATAACGAAATAATAATTTTAAATAATGTTTTTTTCTCATTGAAGAAATCGAGAATTCCTCTGGTCACAAGATCGTACGGGATGATGCTGTTACCAAATGTCTACACAAACGAACTCTTCGTATGCCTGGAAGAAGAAGTGCCGAACTTCGTTGCCGAAGTTAGAGGATGCGAATAACGTAAGTATTAAAATATCTTAAGTGTTATACGTTTAATTCGTAAAGGAACAATAAAAACCCTCAAGAACAATTGTTTATGAGATCGTGTTTATCGTTCTCGTTAATTAACTTTAATTGTTTTACAGAAGCACAATGTTAAATACTTTAAATATAATAAAAGCGAAAAAGTAAAAGTTATTAAAAGAATTAATATTTCGTGATTTCAAGTAAAAATAAAACAGATTTTAAATAAATATTAAACTTTTTCATAAGTAAACCATTTATAGTTAATTTATATGTATGTTCATATAATTTGAAATATTTAATAATTTTAATATAAAAATTTGTTTTTTTTTGTTACAGATATTAATACGCAATACAAAATGCTGTTTTTAATCTGTCTGCAACACTTTTATATCTATTCTCAATATTGTGTTTAATCATTAAATATGTGTTCTATTGCTTGTTCTTTTATCAGATATATCATGACTTAAAATGTATATTCAAAATAAAGTTAATAAATCTTTAATTTTTGTGAAATTAAATATGATGTTCGTTGTTTTTAATTGCTAAATAATAAATACATTTAAGAGTTTGGCTAAGTGTAATAATTAGGGCCCGATATATATTAAAAATTATAGAAATATATACACGCTTATGTACAGTACGTACTTATTTCCCCCAAAATATGTATCATATGTAGATTTGTAAAAGTTTTGTTTTACAAATCTAAAAGTTAATTCATTATGTCACGATAACGAATTGATATTAACACGGCGGATTCCTTAACATGTTATAAAAGTTTCTTTGAAATATCTAAATATTGAATATATTTAAAAGTTTTGCCCATGTGATAGTAAAACGCTATATTTAGTGTAACTTATATAATGTAATCTGTCGTAAATATCTGTGACGGTTCGAATCTGACGCAATCTTTATTTTGTATTATAACTTGGTGTTTTCGGATACCCAAAATACGTGCTGTTCGATACTTCTCTTTTTTTGTGACTGCTGTTTGCGACTAATCAAACGAAGACTGACATAAAATACTACTAAAATGGTAACTATTGTCAATCTTTCTGTCAGATATGTATTTCGTGCATAGCCTCTCATCAGTCTGGCGTATCTGGATATCGTAACATAAGAGTTACAAGATTTAAGAGTACACTAATTATTTATATACTGTTTTCAATTCGTGTGATTAACTTTATAAGGATTCGAATTGGATAAAATCTAGGACGACATACCAGATCGCTAGGGTTCTTCTGATTTCTTTATATATACAACTTATTCACCTATCTACACAGTATAGTTACGTGAATTTCTGGGGCTCCGGTCGAACCCGTCACTCGTTTGTGACCGTTTATATTTGAAGGATCGATTAAATCTTTCAAAATCAGGACTTCAGACACCACTTAGTCGATTACGCGGACTAATAAGCGAATGAAAATTTAACTAACTTCCCGAATTTTAAGGAGAGGACTATTTCTATCGTGGGTAAGAGGATGGAGCAAATGACAATCAATTAGCCTAAATCGATAGATTAAACATATTTATTAAGTAAAAGTTAGACAAATTCTTTATATACAATTACAATGGAATATAAAATCGAAATTAATATAAAATAATTAGATATTAAAGTTTCTATCAGATCGCAAATTTCCTCTTAGGATAAGAACTCGAATATTCAACCACTTACTAACACTAATGCTTTTTTGAGAGAGAATTTACAATTTATATTACCTTAGATTCTTTTCATCTGTAGACTTCACATTTTAAGACGAATTCTTCCATTGAATTGACGTATGAAATATGACGAGTATCTTTAGTTCATTT
This sequence comes from Centruroides sculpturatus, assembly GCF_000671375.1. Lineage (NCBI taxonomy): Eukaryota > Metazoa > Arthropoda > Arachnida > Scorpiones > Buthidae > Centruroides > Centruroides sculpturatus. The sequence goes on along the minus strand of NW_019385526.1, from coordinate 125,957 downwards.
TAGAAAGTGAATGGATGTGCTCGACTCGTGGGAGGACGAGAACACTGAGGTTAGAGCTTTCGTAAGAGAGCTCTGAGCTAAGCTGAGCTGAGTTAAACTAGGCTATGCTGAGCTGAATTGATCTAAGCTAGCTGTCGTTTGAAGGTGACATGTCCTTTTTTATTAGAAATATCCTCCAATCAAATCAGTTAAAATAAGCTCTGCACTCTTCCGACGCGTGACGGAAGTTTGGCGGTTTTGTGGACACGTCGTGAGAAATCCCACGTTAAACTATCGATTTTTAAGGAACTGTGTCAATTTCCTTCAACGGAACAGGAAGTTCCTTTTTCAACTTCCTACATTTTTACTTGTTTTCGTAAAAATGTACGAAGTAAAAACCCCCATATATATTACGGGACCAGATCCATCTTTGGATCTGGATTGGAAAACTTCTGGAGAAAGGTCCTAATTATGCTCCTGATAACACCGCAGACTGGCAGAACACTATAGCCGAAATAGAAAGAGGACTCATTGGACTGGATGAAGTAGACAAAGATTATTTCAGATGGAAAACAACCCTTAAAAACAGGAGACACAGAGCACAGCAGTTGGAAATAAAACGCACAAGACAATGGTTAGCGGATAACGAATTGATATTAACAAGGGCCGACAAAAGTAAGCATTTGGTATTAATGAAAAAAAGATCGTTTTACCAAAGCGTTAGAGGATTATATAGAGAAGACCGGGTGTGAAAGGGTTGATCACAGTATAATTGATAAAGTAGACAGAAAAGTCAGGAAATTGGAGAGATCACCCCATTACCTCACTATTCCATTTCCTGAAAGGATCACATATCACAGGCCAAAGTATACCCAGACTATTCAGTTTTGCAAAAACACAAAAGTAGCAAAGAGATTAGACCGTTAGTCGAGAAATGTAAGGGCCGACGTATAAGCTAGAGAAACGCCTGCATAGAAATTTATCGGAACAGATTGGGAACGATCATTTTATTACAAAGAACCAACATAACTTAAAAAATGAACTCTAGAATCTATCTTTAATGGACGAGAACATTGGACCAGTCATGGACTTTGAAAGTCTGTATCCATCGACAAAATTGGATTCATGTTATCACGCGTTAATTGACACATTGCGCAGTTTAAACCCAGGTGTGTCGGCCTTTCCTAAAGAAATGGAGCTACTTGCAAACCTGATATGTTTTCAATCATTCTTCAGCTTTGAAGACAGAATCTATAAACAAATGAAAGGAGTTCCGATAGGCATCCGATGTCCGGCTTACTCTGCGAGTTAGTGTTACGCAGATTAAAACAGATCACCATTACGAATTTTACGGAGGACATAATCTTATATAAAAGATATGTGGATGATGTGTTCATTTTATGGAGGAATGATACAAGAATTCAGCATTTTTTGAATGAAATAAATTTTAACCAAGATGGTTTAAAACTTAAATTGGAGCAAATGAGTACCACGGAAGTGCACTTTCTAGACATTGTCATTTCATTCAAGAATGGTTCCTTAAACACGAAGGTATATGATTGTTTTAATGTTAAAGGACGCCGAATCTTCAAATAAAAGGACGGCGTTTCAATCAGTTTTAACTTTGTGTGATTTCTTTATAATTTATCACGTGTTCTAATGAAATTGATTCAAGCCAATATACAGGGCCGTGCCGTAGATTTTCTCAGTGTGATGCAAGTCTTCGAAATGCCGCCCCTTAAATACCTTCGGTTGTGATTAAAAAACTGCACAAATTGTACGAATACTATTTTTATTTTGAAAATAAAAATTACTTTAAAATAATGATATCAAGTATCAACTACAAGAATCTACTACAGTTTTATCCTTCTAACTTTAACTTTAGCAAATTCGTTAATTAGGGAATCGTAATCTAGAGTGGAAACCAATGTAGATTCAATAGAAATTAATGACAGATTTCTAAGTTTTGTTTGGCTTATTGAACTTCTTAAGTAGCGTTTTATTAATCTTAATTTGGAAAAACTTTCCCCACTAGCTACAGAGACAGGGAGTGTTAACCCCGCGGGAGAGAGGGACAGGGTTAAGGATTATCTTAAAAAACTCTGCTTTACTGTACTATTTTAGATGCGGTTTTTTGCGTTTTTGCAGAAAATCGAACATATTTTCAGACCATGTAAAAATTCTCTAATTAATCTCGGAAGAGGGAGACTTAATTCTTGCATTCGGTGAAAACGGGTAAAATCGGCTATAATCTAAAAATCTTAATCTTCGCTATCGTTATTTTTTGCCCGTGCAACGCAGGGCTCGTCTGCTAGTAAAGAGCTAACGAATATCTGTCAAATTGACAGCTAGCAGCCGTTTTGACATATGTCTTTACCTTAACTTGTCATTGTATTGTCTTCATTTCAACGTATATAAATGTAGTAAAAATAGAGCAAAAAATAACGAACGCAAAAATAGCAAATGCAAATATTTCCTAAGCAACTCTATCACATACAGAATTTAAAAGTAGTCCAATATTACCTAAATAACTCTCTATCACACACAGGCACACGTTCCGCACCTGATATATACCCAGTTCATGCAAATGCTATTTTTTAATTCGAGTTCTTATTGTCACAACATAATCCTTTTCAATGATAATAAGTAACTAAAATTGCTGTAAAAAATAATAATTCTCTTACCTGATCTACGTTTTAAACACAAAAAACTGAACTAGTAAAAATGCAAAAATATTATACTGATACAGATATATATCTGATTCACTGATTTAAACACAGCATAGCCACTCGCTACTTATAGAGACAAACTAACGTTAAAACCAAATATTGTCAATAATTTAAGGTCAAAGCAGAACTATCAACTCGTTATACGTGCAATTGTCTTTTATGATAATTGCCGCCTCAGCTTTTAGGAGAGTCGCGTGGTATATTACAAACAAAAACAATAGCTTTGCGCTGTCTTGTCAAAAGCCTTTTGACTGCCGTTCTCCAACAATTCATTTGCACCATAAACCGAAATCAAAGGGTACCGAAAGCACTTAAGCAGAAGCATGCGATAAATCATTAACAGTATACATCAATATCGGAATAACATAGATCAATATAGAAAAGCGTTGCGTAAAAATTTTCAATTATTGAATAGTTCAAATAATATTTTGATTTCGCTGCTTATGCCGTCCCCTTACGGTGCCGCCTTATGCGGCCGCATCACTGCATCATAGAAAGGCACGGCCCTGCCAATATACTGTTACTTCTGTGATGTGTTAAAAGGATGAAAGACAGACTCGAAAAATTTAATAATTTTTGTAAATAGTCATAATTCAATTTTAAAACGAACGTATACAACAAGCCCACTCACGTCCCGTTATACATTCCTTCAACCTCCAATGATCCACATACTTATAAGCTTTCAGCGTTTAGAGCTCTAGTTAGAAGGGCATTCTATTATTGCTCCAACGTATACTGCAGGCTGCAAGAGTTAGATAGTCTGAGAAGTGTGGCTAGGATGTTGGGGTTTGGAGCAAAAGTTTTTGAAGGAAATTTTTACTTTTAAATTTAGTTTAATTGAATACTTACAAAAAACTGTACAGGATGTGTTAGTATTAATGTACAATTGTTACCGGTTGGAAAAATAACTTAAACGAACGACTCCTCCTCGCTATTTTTACTGTCCAAAGAAAGAGTTCTAACGACAGGAGGTGGAGGGAAACGATAAGGTGGCGGGTGCGCAAACATTGCCCTTAATTGAGCAATACTCCAACTGATTTCGTTAGGGCACGTTTCCGAACGACTTCTGAATGGTTGAGCCAATTGAGCGTCACTCACGTGAACCGGTGGCAAATGTCGAAGCCGAACCGACGTGCTCTCACTGACGGCCCTCTGTAAGCATCTGTGTAATTTTGGAGACGAATCTAAATTGTCCTCGCTATCTACTTTAACCAATACTGCCTTATGGGTATCGGCTAATTGCTCGTTATAGAGTCGTACCGATTCTTCGTATAATTGTTTAGCTTTGGCGCTTAATGATAATTGTTCTTGCTTCTTCATATCGGCGTTGGCTTTCATGGGTGAGGAATCGCGCACTAGTGAACTGCTTCTGGATATATTAGGCGTGTTATCGCCATCCGAATCGATGAGATCGATGTGGGAGGTAGATTGACTTCGTTTCCATCCTGGTGATCTGCAATGAGCTGTGAACCATACCGCGTGACGATCCGCTCTGTGACCGTATAACAATATTCTGGGATGAGGAGATGAAGATTTGAGTGGTTTTATGGGTGGAGATGGAGCTCTCCCCTTACGGTGAAGGGCCGGCAGCTTTTGAAATAAGGAATCTTCCGATGCCAGATGAGGATTTTGCATACTGTGGCACCATTTGGTTGGTATTTTATCAGTTCGAACTAACTTACGTCTTCTTACAACTTGACAGCACGTTTCACTGATTGAAGATAAATGGGGAACGCTTTTTGTGCATTCTTCGTTTTCGTTGTATAATTGTGTGTCACTTAAAGTTAGACCAGAATCACGGCTTATATTTGTAAGCGAAATTTTCGCACTCGTTTCTAAACAATCTGTTTCTAAACTGTCGACTGAAGAATCATCTCTTCTGAAACCACCTCCTCCACCGTGAAAACTATCAGATTCTTCGGCTCCAGAATCCTGCCTTTCGTCCATGATTTGATTGTATTCTTCGTGAAATAAAACTGGCCAATTATCGATAAGATAACACACTAATGATGGTGTCTTTTTTGATACATCCTCAGACATCAAAAAAGACTTTCCAGGATCAGTAGGATATAACAGAGTAGGGCCCATGCAAACAGCAAGATTATATGAAGTCATTTTATTTTCTGAAGAATATTGACTTATCTTCCATAAAACACACAAAAGTTGTTTAAGAAGTTGAATATTTTGAGGGGGGTAATCTATTCAACAAATTGGTAACAGTTTCTTTTCTTTTCCATTCTGGTTGAATATCAACAGTTTGTAACCACTCCTCGTACAAATTAGAAGATAGAAGACAATCAGGCAAACATCTCAAATAATCCTTTAATACACAAGCCAAAACAATAGTTGGCTTCATTTCTATTTTATAATCGGGATTTTTATCTAAAGCTGTCTTCATTTCTTTACATGCCTTGGTTGTAGCCGATTTTCGAAAGATGTCAACGGTATGAGGTCCCTTCTCGTACAATTGATCTAAAATTGCCTGTAATAACAGTATTTAGGTAAACACATATTGGCTTTTCGATTGATAGGCCTATTTCTAATGGATTATTTACCGATATAGGCTTCGGTAGACTTTGTTGACACACTTTTTCCAATGACTGACCGAACAGTTGACCTCGGGAAACACAATTCTTATCTTCCTGGTTCACGTTTTGCTTACTAATTTGACGACGGAATGGCCAAGGAATGAATGGACCTTTTTTCAATTTTTTTGTTTTCTTCTTATCGCCTAATAAGAATAGTTTTATTAAGTGTTAATTTGTTTTTTTAAATATAATTAATTTGATTGCCTTTAACGACTTACCTAATTTATAATTATCATCCGATGTTTTTCTCAATATAAAAAAGCATTTAGGCTTATTTCTCGAATCAGACTGGCCAATTTCCGAACGTTGTAAGGATTTTCTCATCATATTCATTTTGATACAAAATGGATATTCGTGTCCTGTAAAAATGAGATTTAAAAATTAAAAAAAAAAAAACCAAATATAATTTCAAGGATAGATAAACAAACGACATAAATCCATAAAGAATGCAAATGGAGATTTTACACTGATCCTAGCAAAAAGAAAACGAAAAAAAGCTATAAACAACAATGTGACTAAGTTCACATACAACAGAAACATGTCAAATATCATGAAAGAAATTGCAGATTACAAGAACACAAGATTACTATACAAAAGGGCTCCGACGGTTTGTAACTTGCTTAGAAATGACAAAGATATGATCAAGAAGGAACAACAACCTGGAGTATATAAGATACCATATAAAAATGATCAATTAGATTTACAAACAAAGAGTATGTGGGTGTCACCACCAGGAATCTCAACAAAAGCCTTAAGGATACATGTATGACGTAAGCAACGGACACTATTCTACAGCACTATCCAGAATGGCGCAAACAGACGCTTCGGTAGTTGAATGGGAATTGTTACACCGGTGCGTTCATCGACTCTGGTATTAAGTTTGGAAAAGTTCGAATTTTATAAATCCAGTCTGACTGGCAAATGTTTAAACTACAAGGATGCCATAGGCTTACCATCGGCATGGAAATGTATGATCAATAATGGCTTATAAAATCTGATGAATAGCGCGGTCGATGTAATTTTATATCTTATGTTATTATATTTGTACTTTATTTTGTTCTACTCTATTTATTTTGATTCGTTCAGTTTATGTATTTAATGGATTAGTTATATTACTTATATTTTATATTTTGATTTTTAACAAAATGTTCGAATAGTTTTAAATTCGAATTTGTTATTGCATGTTGGTTCGAATATAGAACGATTGTAAACGTTCCAGTAAACTGATAACCTGATGATGGCCTGTTGATCAGGTTGAAAACGTTAGTCTAAAGCAGTAAAAATGCTTCTCAGCAATAAGGTGTATATGTTGTATAATATTCAATGAGTCTGAGTCTATGTTAAAGTGTATTATACGAACTTCGATATTAACAAAAGATAATGATAAGAACTTACCTTACTTTGAAAAAGTTACGGTTATTTAAAAATAATTTAATTCAATTTAAATATTCAAACGAAAGTATTCTAAAATTCTAATTTGATGAGTAAACGGTAATTCGAACATTTAATTCGAAAATCCGTGAGAAAATAATGTATTGGTTTAGCTTATTACTTAAAATTGGAGTAATAAGTTGCATGAATTCTCATAAATGTGTCACATAAAAATTCGTACGATATTGTCAAGCACTATAGGTTATACAGAAAACGTACTTCAAAAAATGAAATCCTTTACATCTTTTATGTCGAGAACAAAGGATGGCACACCTTACAAGTCACAAGAAGCTCTACTATTTTTTTGGCTGCAACAAAAGTCTATCTATGCACAGGAGACAAAGTCAATAAGTATCATTTCATGAATTTGCAAAGATTGTTCTTTTTAGAAGGAAAAAACGCTTTTGGATATTGGTACAATGATACGATTATTGCAAGATTACGAATCGGCAATGATATTTATTACATTGAACCACTTAAAGACAATCAGTGTTCTGAAAAAAAAATCGAAATATCATATATGATTTGAAAATCGAATTAAAAAGAAAGAATAGAAATTCCATTTGCAACGAAGTAACGAATGAAACTGAACAGAAGGAACCAACTGCAATTATGCAAATGTCAGCAAAAATATATTAAATACTAGCAGGTAGGCCCGGCGTTGCTCGGGCAAAAGTAACGATAACTAGGATTAAGATTATTACGTTATAGTCACAGAATGCAAGAATTGGGTCCTCTTGTTTCCAGACTAATTAGAGAATTTTTAGATGGGTCTAAAAATATGTTCGATTTCCCGCAAAAACGAAAAAAAAAACTTTCTCTTAACACTTCCATTGTTGACACTTCCATTGTTACTTAACACTTCCATTGTTGATGGAAGTGTTAAGCCTTAATCCTGTCTCTCTCCCCCGGGGTGAATTTGTTAGTTTGGCGTAAAAACTATCAATTGGCGAATTGACTACTTTTTGGGCTACATATCATTTATAAATATATTAGTTGAATAAAAATGCACTTTAAAATGGTATTTCGTTGTTTTTTATTAGAGACCCAAATAAAACAAATATTTGTGTTTTTCAAACAAATTTTTGTTCGTCTCTTTTACAATAAATGCATCTATCTATTTCTAAGTACAAATTGAAAGTGTCTGTAGAAGTAACTTTTTAAAATATTCTTTTTCGTGATAAAGTTTTAAAACTTATTACTATAATCTAGATATGTTAATCCTTAAATATACATGTATATTTAAGGATTGGGCTACAAGTATATATAATATATTAATACTTGTGGCGCAGAGAAACAAAAAGGTTGGACATCCCTGCTGTAAACAATAGTCTTGCAAATAAAAGCCTTGAAAGTTGTATTCTAAGCTGGAGATTTTTCAAAAGTATTTAAGAGTACACAAAATTTTATATTTTGTGATATTTTTAAATTTAAACAGGAAATCGATAAGACGTATTTTAAAGAAACAATAAAATTGTCAGAATCGTGCTATTTTGTTATTTTCTTGTCAATCATTATCATTTCTATGACAACAGCTTAGCGGTGTTGGTAACAAGTACTTTTCTTCCACTGCTTCTATTCAATAATGACATGAATTTCTGTTTTTTAAAAATAGTTTTTCTGGCGGTGAATTGTTGTTCGATTGTGGGAGAAAACAGTAAGTACGACACAGTTTTTCAAAATATCTCTGAAATATTTTTAAAAAATACAAGTTGCCTATTTTAATACGAAAATGTTTAGTTATGTAATTTGTTATTTTTATAGTTTTCTTTTTATTCAACTTTTGAATAGGTTTTTCAAATATTTTTAAATGCATATCTTCAACGCGTCACTTATTTTCTACACTTTCTAAATTACCTATTATTAATATTCAACAAATGATATTAAAACGTATTAAAATATTCAAAATTTCATTATTGTTGATTAAATTAGTTTTTAAACGAATTATTTAAAATTTGGATTTTTTATTTTCTATTTATACGTTTGCAGCGTGAAGTTGTCGGTCTTATCGAAGACCGTCTGGTCTGTCTTCTATACATTTTCTATCAGAAATGTTAATCCGACACCATTAATTAAACAGTCTGTTTCGATGGCGACAAAAATGCTAAGAATCAAAAACAAAATGAAATTATTCTATAGAAATTCGGGAGTGAGGACCTTAAGGAAAACGTTTGCAAATTCTCAAGGTGTAGGGTCTCACAAAACTATATATAAAAATTAATAACTATTGATACAACCGACCGAACATAGATAAGAATATATAACACATAAGTACTGTATATAAATATAACATAATAGGTAAAATATAAATAATGAAATTATTTTGCAATTAAATTATTAAGAAGATATTTTATCTTAATATCTGGATATTTTTATTTCAATCTGTCTTCCGTTAATATATTATAATTTATAGATAATTTATACATTTATCGTTCTTTATATGAGCACTATTCTATGTAACATGTAATGAACTTTACGAACTTAGATACATTTCAATAATTTTCTAATTTAATAATTCTACAGACAATAAATATCATTGTTACTGAAGATAATAATGAAAGAAAGGCACATGAACCAAATTTCGTTACTATAAAAATTAATTTTGTTTATTTATGCTTGTTTCACCCTTTAAAACGTGTTCGTTGTAGCCCTTTACATTGTACATATTAGAAAAATTTCATAGTATTAAGGAATATGACGAACTTAGAAAATAAATAGTAACCATAAGTTAAGTGACAAAATTTCCATACAAAATAGGTAAATTTGTCATTCGTTATTATTATATTTTTTTTACAAGGAAGCGTATCTAAAAGGAGCTAGAAATTAATTAGAAATTTTCTCTAACTTCATTTCTTTATTTTATGATTACTGTATAAAAAAAACCTCATGAGTCGGTCCCTTTACATAATTACCGAGAGTTGGAAGAAGACCTTCAAAGTGTTTACTGGTATCTTCGTGTTCATCTTCTAATTCCATGGTTCCCAATTAGTGGTACGCGTACCCCTGGGGGTAAGCGAAGTTGCATGAAGGGGTACGCGCGGAAATCTAAAATTGGTCGATTTAAAATTTAAATGCATGAGATAAAGCAATCAAAAAAATAATGGGTGGACCATCAAAAATTCTGCAATTTACAACACGATGTCGAATGCACAAATTCGTTTATTTATAACTAAAAATATTCTCGAAATTTCATCAAGAAAATGCATTTGTGATAATACCTAAATGAAATTCTTACGCAAGATACAAAAATTGTACAATTATCATTATTATCATGTCAGCTAAGCGGCAATAAAATATTTACTACCATTTTGCACAACATACCTCTGCGAGAGCGGATTTTCGGCCATGACAAACATGAAAACTAAACATCGTCACCGACTTCAACTCGAAGGTGACTCGAGACTGAAGCTGACCAAAAAGCAACCAGATTTTTCAAAGTTGTGCAAAGAAAATCGTGCACATTTGTCACAATAAAATTAAATAACCTTATGTTATTTTCTTTATTATTAGAATTGTAGTTTAAAGATAATAAATGTAAAAAAAAACTTATTCTATTTATCACTAGCTGTCTACCCACAGCTTCGCCCCATTATATCAAATTTTCTCGTGGGAGTAAGATATTTTCTCGCAGTAAAATGTAGCCTATGTCCATTTCCAACATGTAAGCTATCTCTGTGCCAAATTTTATTAAAACCTGTTCAGCGGTTTAGACGTGAAAAGGTAACAGACAGAATTACCTTCGACTTTATAATGTTAGTATGGATTAATATGAATTTCTGCTCTTTCTTGAAGTGGTACGCAGGCAAAACTAATTGGGAACCACTGTTCTAATTGATACAGATCAAAGTCTCTCAAGAAATCTTATTTACGATACATTTCTTGATTTATCGGAAATGCCACGCTGTCTGAAAGAAACAAAAATCAAAATCTATGGAATTTAACTGCTGCTTTTAATCATTATATTATTTATTTAAATTTATTCCATCGTGGCTATTTAATTCTAAATTATTTTAACTTAAAAGACCTTCGACAGGATTAACATAAGTATTTTATGACTAACAATTTATTTTTTGAACATAACACGAATGCTACAGTATAAAACGTATTAAGTTTGATAAAATTATAAAATTTTTTTTTTGAATAATATAACCATAGTGTAGGAAATATAATTATCTTTCTTTAACACATCAATAAAATTCTGATACGGTTTTCATGAAATAAATCATGCCATACAGAACAGAACTATGGAATATACTTATCTGTTATTACGCTGTTTGGATAATAAAGTTTTTTTTTCATTACTAAACAGTTTCATGTATTTTATAAAGAAAATATAAAATATCACAATTAACTTGAACAAATTGAAAGTGTCTGTAGAAGTAACTTTTTAAAATATTCTTTTTCGTGATAAAGTTTTAATACTTATTACTATAATCTAGACATGTTAATCCTTAAATATACATGTATATTTAAGGATTGGGCTACAAGTATATATAATATATTAATACTTGTGGCGCAGAGAAACAAAAAGGTTGGACACCCCTGCTGTAAACAATAGTCTTGCAAATAAAAGCCTTGAAAGTTGTATTCTAAGCTGGAGATNAATTTCTACTTATTTTTGTATAGTTAAATTTTTTTAATTAAATAAAAATTTTTAAATTGTGAAATTATCTCTTTAATTATTATTTAATTTTTTAGCCAGATATTAACGGAAACACATCCATCGAAAAAAGAATTGAATCGGACATATTTTTCAATCTTATTCAAGAGAAGCTAAAATTTCGGTAATGTCTTTTCATGAAATAAAATATTAAATTTAAAGTATAACGCGTACTTAAATACATTTGAAGCACTTTAGTAAAAACTATCATGCATAAACAATGTTTTTCAAATATAAAATATTTATGACTTATAGAAAGAAATTACGTTGGTTATGTTTTCGTGTATTTTAATATTTAATATTTTTTTTTTCTGAAAATTAATAAAATTTTTTAGCAATATTTTTCAGCAAAACATCACTATTAGGTTATCACAAATGTATAGATTTTTAATTTCCAACCGAAAAAGGTTTATTTATGTATTCAAAGTAATAAAGGCAGTCTAATGCTTATTTGCTTGATCCTAATAGTAGACTCTTCCACACCCGAACTAATACGGGCAAGAATGATCCGGATATCAAACATTACAGCCGCTTATCTGGATAAGAGAGTGTAATAATTTTTATATAAAACTGTAACATATATGTCTACTGTATGTGTAAGAAATGTTTATTTTGAGTTTAAAAAATTTTAAAATATACACACTATAGTACGTAAAGGTAAAATTCGAAGTAGTTTACTTACGAAAACTTTTGATTGCCTTTCCTCATTCCGGATAAGAGAGAGTCCGGATATGAAAGAGTATACTGTATATTTGAAACTGAGAGTAGTAACTGATTTAAATACTGTTTTTTTCCCGTATTTTAATATTTTCAACTTCTTAAACCTGAAAAGCATTGCGTTTTTAAAATTTAAAATAATACATATGACGAGACATATTGTTTTTAACGTATTGTAATTATAGATTAAATAATAAAATCAAATTTAAATCTTGTGAACCATTTAGAATTTATAACGAACTCTTAGATACAACAGTAAATTCAAATTCGTGTAATATACAGAATGATCGCATCCATTTTGACTTGTAACATAATGTAATAATTTGCAATATTTAATAACCAAACCATAACAATAGCTTAGTTTTGACGGTTTAATATACGATTTAAGTACAATCAGGAAATAATTGATTCTGAGTAATTTTTGAATTTTGAATTTATATTTTACTGAAGCTAAACGGAAAATGTGGTGTTTTGATTATTACATTCAAAATCTCAGTCATTATTCCGATATTTTTAGATACGAAGTAATAAATCCAATGCCGAATGTGTATATACAGAAAAATGAAGACGGTTCATTTTCAGGATCCTTCGGATTGGTTGCTAACCAGGTAAATTCAAAAAAGTCTGTTTTGTTTTTCGTCCGAAGGATAAACTTTCAATTTCAATTAGTATAATATTTCCATGTAAGTGACAATAATTATTATTTACACTTAAATAGAATAAAATAGGTTAATTATTAATTTAAGGAATGTAATTTAGTTGAAGTCGATTCTAGAGATAAAAATTACGTTTGAAAAATTTGCGAATTTTGTAACTCATGTAAACAAGATTTCCGTAAAAATAATTTATGTTAAAAATACATTATTCGAGAAACAGCGACGTAAAAATTATAAATGTTTATTATTACCTTCGTGGTTATTATTCAACAGACGGAACGTACAGTAATCGGTGAAATATTTCCTCTCAGGGTTTTTATATTTATTAAAGTTTTAAAGGATCCTGAAACCAAAAACATCAAAAAAAAAAGGGAACAAAATTTTTATATATGGATTTTTGCATAGGCTTATATTTACATATCGTCTGTATTTTGGTTTACTCGGGACTCGACGGATCAAAAAATTTTAAAACGTATCAAAAATATTTCTATAGGTCTATATATTTCCAGTGGGATCATTTTATGAAAAGTTTACTTTTAATTATCATTTACAAGTTTTTTAAACGCATTCCTATCGTCAAAAGTAAAGCTTTGGCCTTTTTATAATAAATAATACTACAGAAATGATCTTAAAATAAAATTTCATAATTTTGTCCTTAATTACCTGTTCGAGTGCAGGAGATACAGCCGGAACGTCTACCGTTCCGGGAGACCATGGATGAAATCCGAAAGAGTCGAAAAAATCGCAAGGATTTTTCGGGATGGTTCGTTCGATCTTTTCGAGGTAAAATCGTGACATGTTGTAGCTAAAATTTTTTGAAAATTTTAGTATAAAAATACACTGTTTGTTACAAAGTAGCTATTTTTATGTAAATATAGATCTCATTTATAAATAAGCGATGTAAGTGTATAACACTTAATGCTGGCAACAAAATCATTTCTCGGTAAACTGTACTTTTAGCTAGAATCGAAAATGTTGTTTTGTTACTTTTTTTGACTTTGTTTTGAAGTTGGCAGTAAACTTTGCTTAGATTTAAGGCGAACTTAAGTAACTGATGTACTGCAGAAAATTTTAGCGGAACAGTAACAATTTTTACATACTGCGAATTCACTATGCTCTAGCGATGAAACTGAGCACAAAATTACTGTTGGGATATCAAACAGAAACACTAGGTGATTGATTACACAGATTTTATTCTCTAAAAGAGAAGTGCTTTTCGGGCTAATTGCACGTCATCAGTTCTTATTTTGTACATATCTGGTAAAATAAAACAATAAATTGTATTATGGATTAAAACTATTTAATACTTACTTTATATATATATACCTGTATTTGGGAACAGTTTTAAAGGTTAAAAAGGATTATAAAACTGTAGCAGAAAATCAAATGAATTTTACGAATTTTACAAAGGGAAAGAAAGACAAAATTAAATCTTATCTATTTTCAATATCTCTCCTTTGTTTCCTATGATTCAGAGGAAACAAAGGAGTTCTGTTATATTGAAAGTTAGTAAAGAATGACCACATCGAGAAGGTATCCGATTGATCCTCATATTTATTATAAAAATGGATGTCACCTTCCATCCAGGCCTTTTAGTCATATTTAACACGCTACTAGCCACCTTGCTTTTGTCCTGTTCCAGAGGTTGCTAACCCATAGATCCTGGCTTATCTGAATACAAGGAGAAAGGTTCCCACGTAGTATGTTACTTTATGTAAGCTCTCTCTTTTGGTCATAGTATCCCGAAGCATTTAGTTAGTGTTTAGATTATTTGAGTCTTTAATTAGCTTAAACTTATATTGTACGCATTCTATATATATTCTATGTAGGCCTATATTTTGATTACTTTAATACAGATATTTGAGATAAATAAATATAGTTAGTCTCATCATTGGATTTGTCAGCTTCCATTTTCCAAATCGATACGACCCGTTCTCCACTCGACGTCATCCCTCCCACTCGGATTATATAAAAATAACATAAATCGTTCGTAGGTGGACGATGTCCTATCGATCCCGGAATCTTATATATATATATTTTTTTCTTTATATATTTTATATATTTGTATAATTCCTTATATATATATATATATACAGTGGTGCCTCGTACAACGTACTTAATCCGTTCCAGGTGCACGTCCGTTATACGAAACGCATTTTCCCATAGAAATACATGTTAAAACATATAATTCGTTCCGCAGTATAAAATAACCATACTGTACCATAAAAAATGAAAATGGAGCAGACACCAATTATGCCGGGTAGTCAGATGTTGTGAGGAGGAGGTGGAAGAACACTTTCTTTACACATTCATACAGATACAGACTTTTTACACATTGCAGCGGGTCTTTTTTTATTGTTTTTTAATCGGAGTCAGATTCAGGAGAGGCTACCGGAACTTGCAGGGTCAACTTCTCTTGTTCCATCCTTTGTTTTTT
>NW_019385526.1:55438-109694 GCF_000671375.1 Centruroides sculpturatus | reverse complement strand
CGGACCATCGATGTTCAGAAACGAGCCAAATTTTCGGGAATGGAATTTACTTCAAGGAAAGCCAAACAAGAAACAATTCGAATCTGGCACTTACTCCTCTGTTGATAGTCTGGGCTCATTAAAATATAATTTCAAAAGTTAATATCAACCTGGCCTATACCATTCTCAAGTAAAATATGGCATACACCAGGGGTGGCCAACAAGTCGATCGCGATCGACCGGTCGATCGCAAAACCAATTTTGGTCGATCGCTCGCGATGTCTTGACTTAACGTGTTACACTTGTAAGTTGTAACCGAACGTAACGCGCAAACGCAACTGTAGTGATATCGGACCTCCTCGTTCTCCCTCAGATGCGGTTTTGTCGGTCCATGTGCAATCCATTTGCGTACAGTTGTAAAAGGGAAATAAGAAATGTAGACAATGGGTCGTAAAACCAAAAAAAGAAGGGACAGAGAGAGTAGGTCGGAACACGGTAGAGAGAAGAAGGGTGAAGTGGTGGTCCCCGAAAGTGACAACGTTGAGTTTCAATTTTTCTTCTGTTTAAAATGTAAATACCTTTTCTTCGTGTTTTAAATTAAATTGTGGCTTTTCTTTTCTATCTAAACTTAGTATGTATTTCACACCTCCCTCCCCCTCGCCACTTAGACCAGGGATGACACCTTTTTCTGTGTAAGGGCCGCATTTCAAAACTTTTGAACTAACGCCGGCTACATATAAGATAAAAGAGGGAGGAAAATGCCTGTTAATCACAATTATTTATTCATATGTAATTATAAAATAAAATTGGTATACTTAATTTAGCTTCTAGAACAGATGTAAACGTAATGTATCAAAAATATTTGATTAAATATTAGTCACTGCTAGTTTTAAATTAGTTTCGAGGTGAGTCTGTTAGCCGGTTTCGTTTTAATTTTTACTAAATTCATTGCAGGAAAAGCTNTTTATCTATTTTTGGGCAATTAATAAATAAACTAACATAATAAATTATATTTTAAAACAAAATAATAACGGATTTGCACATGTCCTGAAACTACCTGTAGATAGCCTATATGATGTTACTAACGAATTGTAGAGTTAAAATGTTTTAAATTTATAAGCGCTATGTCGGCTTTCCTATATTACTAGACTTATTACAACATCATACAGCAAAAGACCAGCTTTAGAAAATCACATTTTATTTCGAAGAGAATGCATTTCGGACATTTAGTTCCTTATCAGCTCTTTATTATGATGTAACTATATTAGGAAATAATGGATACAAGTTAAATCATGTTAACAGGAAAAATTTTTAAAGAGTGTAATTTATGTAACTTACATATTTATGAAACGTACAGTAAGTACAATTGGTAAAATACCGAGTACAAATTTTTTGATTTTCAGGTACAGTAGAACATCGAAAACTCGGCCTAATGTGGACCGAAGGGTGGCCGAGTTTGTGAAAATGCCGGGTTATCGGGAATGGGGTTAAAAAAATTAGTACGAGTGTTTCCTCCGAAAATACTGTACTGTACTTGTCCGTATTTACTTGTACAGAATATAACAGAGAATAAACTGCCCAAATACCCTTAAACAAAGGAAAAGTACGTCCTTTATGAAGGCATAGAGCCTTTACTACATGAAAATGAAAATTAATGAATACACTGTGTACAGTAATTTACCTGATAAGACAGACCTCAGAAAAATACTTTATGAGAGCTTTTATAATTTTATAAAGCTGTCTATAATGAAAATTAATTAACTAAGGATTTTTTTTGCCCTGCCAGGGTGTGGCCGAGTTATCCGGAGTGCCGGGTTATCGAGAGCCGAGTTTTCGAGGTTCTACTGTATTTCTTATAATAATAGAAGAATGTTAACGATTTAAAATACAGTATATAAAATAAATGTAAATGTTGTAAACTCATATTAGGCATGTTGGTACGATACATAAAGCAGTATATTAAGATAAGGAGTAAAAGGAAAACAATATACTCAACGAAGGACACTGTTAAAACCGTAACTGTTAAAGCCATAACATAGCAAACAGTTTTACCATTAAAACAAAGAAGTGGTATGGTATCCATATTTAACCAAAAGGAGACAAGGGGAGGGGAGTGTAAATAAATAAAAAGCAAATAAAAAGAAAAACGGCGGCAAATTCCTGTTTATTTCTGTGAATCACTTCATCGTATTATAGTCCCATGTAGACAAGTTTATTGTCTTGGTGTCGTAACAGTACGACACCAAGACAACCAAGACAACAAACTTGTCTACATGGGACTAAAATACGAATCCCATGAAGTGATTCACGGAATTAAACAGGAATTTGCCGCCGTTTTTCTTTTTATTTACTTTTTATTTATTTACACTCCCCTCCCCTCCCCTCGTCCCCTTTTGGTTAAATATGGATACCATGTTTTATATAATTTTTGTCCGGAATTATTATTCATAATTTAATTTTTGTTTTTAATTATTTTCAAATGCTCATACCGTCTTATTTTTGTGTGTGTTAGATTCTTTTTAAATTAATTTAACAGTGTCTTTAATTATTTGACATCCTTCACTGTTACAATGAACCGCCACAGCCGAGATGTTATTATTATAGTTAATTGCGGATATATGTTCTTTAAACGAACTCTCAAATACCTGGCAGTTTCCCCTATGTGAAATTTAGGTATGGTGCAGCTGCATTCTAATTTGTAAGTTACATTCTTTTCATCATCGCATATATTAGTCACATTGTTGTGTTTATTTTCCTATTTAAACTAGGAATTTTTTCGGGCACTAAAATATATCATATTTGTTTTATTTAATTTTAATTCTTTCAAAAATATTCGGTTTGTACGGGATTTAAAAATTTATGTGAGATATGCCGAGAGCCACTGGGCTGATCCCTAATGACCACTTACGCGGCAACAGGTTGGTAAAACCCGATCTTGCGGTCCTAGGATGGCTCAGGAGGGCAAATCGAGCGGGGAGGGAGGTGAGAAAGCTGGCAGCTGTCCTTTAGAGACAGGAGACAGGTTTAACAAAATAAACACGCATTTATTTGAATAATTAAGCTAAGATACAGGAGGCTATAACAATACATAGGATAAATGCGGTTAAATATAAGTTAAATAACAAAAGAACTAAGGCCGCTCTAACAGCTCTATCGGCTATTCTGAGAGAGAGTTAACAAAGCTCTAAATACCTCTAATACCGCTATGAGGATATGACTAATATGCGTTCGTTGAATGGGCCGTATGAATCGTAGTCGTACGGAACGGTAGAATGGCGATGGAAGTTCAAAGTGGCTTTCTGTCGTATGTCGATGTCCTTTCGGTCGCAATGTCCGGTGTATGGAGACAAGATGATTGATAAGTATAACTTCTTTTGGTCGCCCGGAGCTTCCTGGGGCTCGAGCTTTTCTACATTTTTCGTGGGAAAAGAGTCAAGTGATCGACTTCTGTTGACACTAACGGTGCATTCCGATCAACTAAGTGTCAACTTTCCCACCTAAATGTGAAAACAATGGGTGACCTCCGATATACTTCTCACCAAGAGTATTTTTTTTATCGGAGTTGTTTACAAAGTCTTTTCCGACATCGGCGTAAAAATCGCGGATTTCACATTTATAAGTAGCGTTGTTACTTGGTTGCTTCTGTTTATTATCTTTCCTATTGATAATCAAGTTGTTGATTATCAATATGGCATACTATAGCCATTCATTAAATACATTTTTATAACATCTTGTAGTTCATTTGATTTATCAATTTCATTGGTGGTTCGTTGATTGATTTTAACAATGTACATGTAAAAAATGTTTTTCTTGATATAATTGGGTACTTCAGATGTGAAATGCATAACGCTATCAACAGTACATGGTTTTTGTATTTTTTAAAGTCGTTTTGTCGTTAAGTCTAGTGACTAGACTATGCATAAATGGTAACCGGTCTTTTGCTGTATGATGGTGTAATAAGTCTAGTAATATAGGAAAGCCGACATAGCGCATATAAATTTAATTGAAGAGTAGATAAGAAGCGTATTAGAGATAAAATCTATACTTATTCCATTCTCATTCACTTCCTTATCTTTTATATTTTATGAAACTTTTGTACAAATTCTTCCAATTATGAAGAATACACTTAACACAAGTCTCTTTTTGACGCTAGTGTCCAAAACTAAGGTAACAAACACATTTAACGCAGTAAATTAAAACAGCTATTAGTAAAACTTTTTAAAAAGTTTATATCATTATGCATGATAAAAAAATCATAATGTCAATTGAAAGTGAAACTGAGAAAACATGAAAATTAAAAGAGGAATGGCAATCTGTAATTCGACTGATCTGTGATTGTGGTTATGACAATCAAATTTTGATAATATTACCTCGCATCATGGTGTACTGTACTGTACATGACACATTGAGATGCAGGCCATCGGTAGACTGGAGGCAGACCATCCCAAGAAGAAGCATCAAATGGTTACGGGTGCCCAGAAAAGTGGTGTGCATACTGGAAACTATTTAAAAAATAGGAATCATCGTTATTCGTGCGGACCAATGTTGACTATAATCAACGAATTATCAAGAAGCCCATGAACTATCTTTGATTCCATGGAGTTACAGTATAGAGAAATGGCAGCCATATAACTCTGCTGTGAGTTTGCTGTTGCCACTTCAAGATTGATGTCAAGACAACTATGTATAAATGGCTAGCATAGAAGATGTTTTATGCTAGATGGCCAGTAGTGTGTCTCCTTCGGCGTTTCCCACAGAGGAGCCAACTTTCCTAATTCCGTGAACATCATCTCTGATGACGCGAGATACAGTTTTCTAATTGATCCCGACGAATCTGAAGAATGCGCGGACAACCCTCCAACACCATCGAAAACGACTGCTATGGGGCCTTCCTATTGTGATAAGACATTGTTTCATGGCTGCACACTCTTGAACGTCGTCAAGGCAGGTAGGCACTTTGACCAGAGATATAAAGATGAGATCCTTAATCCGCCATCGAGACCATTTTTACGCGGACATTGTCTCAATTTATTTTTACGGACGATAACACTAGATTTCTGTATATAAAGCTGATTAAATATGTGTGCTCTGGGAATGGTATGCCATTGCAGTATTTTTCCAGGACGAGCTACGAGTTAAAATCTACTTTTGTGAAGGAGTGAGATTTATTGCCCTAAAGTCTTTACCAGAACTTGTAAACAGCAAGATGGGTCATTTTGGGTGATGTACTGTACAGTAGTCAGGGATGGTCGTATCGCTATTAGAATTTTTTTCTGGGAATCTGCTACCTCATAAATTAGGTACTATTAGCAAAATGTACTGTACAGTACACACCTTCGTAAGTTAATTTGTTGTTTTTATTTGGCATGACTAGTTGATCTCTCATCGAATACGGTATCTGTATACAGATTTCAAATTTAATCCTGATTCAGCGAGTACTTTTCCAGATAGCATACGATTTATTTTTTACCTTAATTTCGGAAAAAAGTATAGTTAGGGCTATGCATTATCCTTAACTAAAGCAAAGAAATTTCTCGTGTTTCTCGTAGCTTTTAGGACGAATGAACTAATACTATACATAAGTTTCATAAAATATAGAATTAACATTTTTTCTAGTGCTTATATATAAAGGAAAATAAAAAATAAAATTATTAAAAATATTATTTTTTAAGAGTTGGATGGCCATTGTCACTTCAATTTTAATCGTTGGATTTGTTTTACCTCAAATAATTAATTTTAATCACACAGAAGTTATGGAAAATGATTACTGGACTTTTAAAAATACATTTTGGTTCTTATTTGCGACAATCACTAAGCAAGGTACACTACTAATTAAGAAAAATTTTAAATTATGTTATTTTTCATTAAAGTTTTTATCATTTAATACAGCTGTAAATTTGAAGTCCGTGCGTAGATTCTCATCCAAATTAACAGTTGGCACTTGGTTATTATCCATTTTCGTTATGGTATCCGTATATAGTGGAAGTCTGATGTCGTTCCTAACGGCACCAGTACAAGAATCCTCACCTACGACTTTTAATCAACTAGCAACGGTTGTAAAAAGTGGAGAATATTCTTGTGGTGCCTACGACCAAGGCGCAGTTTACACATTTCTAATGGTAAGTGACAACACAAAAGTAATTTTTCTTAAATTTGATGAGTAAACACATTTATATAGTTAGAAATTTTTAATGTTCTACAAAATTGGCTAAAATAACAAAATGAGAGTACGCAACATAAAAGTATTTATAGAAATGGACTACAGCACTTTACAAAGTGCTGTAGTCCATTTCTATTTCTATTAATTTATTTATTATATTTGATATCTATTAATTTATTTATTAACACGACATGATACGGGCTACAGCCCGTATCATGTCGTGTTAATAAATAAATCAATGTCGTGTTAATAAATAAATTAATCAATGAAATCAAATTTCAATTTTAAATCATTATAATAATGAATTTTAATGCGTAAATAATTAGTTTTAACTGCGTTGTTTTATTACTTTTGCAGGAAGCTAAGACTGGAGTTGCAAAAATATTAAAAGATCACATAAGTATAAAAACTAATTTCTTTAATTATTATAACGAAAACATCGTCTTTGATCTTTTACAAAACCACCGATTTGCTTTTATTTCGGATAAAGCTATGCTAATAACTTATAAAAACATTTTACCAGGAAACTGGTACATAGCGGACGATGCGCTTTTAACAGTAAGTGGGTCATATGCTGTCAGAAAAGGGTTTCCTTACAAGAAACATATAGATAAAATGTAAGTAGTTTTTTTCGTTACTTGTGTGATACACTTGACTTTAAATGTTTCAATGAGCAATTAGATGCTCGAACAACAAAATATGATGAACAATACGTTAATTATTTACATACATAAAAGTATTATTGCTTATGTTAAAGGCATTTACATAATTGGAAATAGTTGTGTTTAATGGCTAACTCTAAAAATTTTCTTTAGAGTTAGACATTGAAAAAGGAATATAATTACAGTAATTATCTATCAGATATACAATATTTGTTAATTTAAATAAAACATATGTTATACCGCAAGGCAGGAAGATCATAGATTTCAAGGCACAAGATAAGATCAATGCTCTGCAACGCAAACTATAGGTTTGGAATAAATGTATTCTTCAGGGAAGTACATTGAATTTCTCTGTGAATTTCTTTTCGCCAAGCATCATTCCTGTGTGCAGAAATAAAACCTCTATCTTTCTTCATTTATGCAACTTAAGCGAATTAGTTGACCAATATTTTCTTTGTAATAGGATAAAACAAGGAAAATGAGAGGGTTAGGAGAGTAGACCAGAGTTTCTTTTTTGCAGTTTTAAAGTTGGTACACCAGTTATCTATATAATGAACTTTGAAGAAGAACGACAATGTAGTTAAATTCATTTCGAAATCTGCACAGTTTTTTCTAAATTAGAAAGAAGTTACTTTGATAGCTTATATTTTTGAGTGTTTGAATTTTATGCTATCAGCTTAATATTTTTACTTTACCGGTTTTTATATATTAATGTATAACAGAGGGAAAGTATGGCTATCGGTCAAAATGACTCCCCAAGCTTTTTATAGTTTTGGACTGAAGGCACCTTGAAATGTCCAGAAATTGCAGAGAATATGGTTTTATTTCCTGTATACAGTATACGGATGTTAATGTGTTTGAACATAAGGGACAGGATTTTCTTCATCCACTTTGATTTTTAATAATTGCTGAGACTTTCGTCGAAAATTTTTGAAATTTTGCAGGGAGATTTTGTAGTGATGGTATTCAGTAGCATGTCGTTTAAGCCGTGGAAGCACAGCTTTCCTTTTATTTTCTAAAATATAAATACATATTGTGCGATTATTTTCATATTTTACCTTACTTTGAATTAATTAAAATTAATAATTTATCAGCTCATGTTAGGACCAAATCATTATCATTTAAACATTGTTTTGCGTAGGTGCTTACTTTTGTCAACTTGTGTTGTTTTAGACGGAAGACTGTTCTTAAAGACCATACCCATAGAACAAGGAACATTGAAATGGAACAGTTGAAGCATGGCAAATATCAATGGTGGAACTGGAAAAAAGGAAAGAGGAATCTCAGAATATTTTATTATAACCAACTTATGTATCTTATTGCAAATTTCTATCCTATATGTAAAAAAATGAAAAGATTGCTTTTGTGTATTCGAATATAAATTCGTATATGCATATTCCCAATGGGAGTGCTATATTGTCGAATACGGGATAGCTTCCACGGAGAAAATATGTGAATCGTGTAAAGCAGCCAGATTAAACTCATTCACACATGCACTTTACAGAGCATTAACCTCTCACGGTTTAGCTGGTGGATGCTACACACCAAAAAATCGTATAAAATTTCCAGTGATTCTATCCATTAGCCACTCGTAGAGAGCTATTTGACTAATTGGTTGTTTTAAGATTTAAAAAGTAAAGAATATTTAATGTTATTTTTATATATGTTTCTTTACAAAGTTAGGCTATATTTAATTATAATTTTCTTTTAATTATAATTATATAGACAGATTTTCAGACGTAAAATCTTTAGAATTTTTATCACTTTTAGATGTTAATAATTTTAAATATTATAAAAACAATTTTCCAAAGCAAGTTTTAATTCTTTAAGTAAATTTTATGGAAAAATTTTTGGTTTATCTAAATTATGTAGTGAATTGCAATATTTATGTTCATGTCCAGACTATTTTGGCAAGTCACTCAGACCACTCTTAGACATAAAAATATTATGTCTAAATAATTAATGACGATCCGAACAAAGATGTTGTAAAAGAATTATATGATTTAGTATCATTAATTTTTACGGTACAATCTACGAGTTCATCTGTTGAGTGCAGTTTTTCAATTATGAAGCGAATTAACACATTGGCAAGTAACATTCAGCCAGAGAAAAGCTTGTCGTCACTAGTGTTGCTTTCGACAGAAAAAAAGATTTAAATACTTTGATGGAATCAATGATGAGCGATTTTTATGATAAAGTAATTAATGACTTTGCAGAAATAGACTTAGTTTATAAAAAATAATAAAAACAAGTTTTTACATCTTTGTTTCATATTAATTATCTATTTTAGAATTAAAATAAATAAACTGTTTATTTTTGTCATTTCTGATATTTGTTTGAAATTTTTATGAAAACACAGCTTCCATATCATCAAATGTTACGGCACGCTACTGCATACTATGATACTAATGACAGAACACTCATGTGAGATGAGCGTCACATATCACCAAGGGATTAATTAATACCTCATCATCTGTGGTATAGCATTCAAGCAGGCATATCAGTCACAGATTATTAAAGTTTTGATCGCACTGAAATCATTTTGTGATATTTTAAGTATTTTTCACATAAAAAAATAGTGGGAATCATATAAATTTATAGAGTTTTTAGTATTGTGTATATCCCAAATTAAAAATTCATGAAGCATTGGCTGAGAGAAGACTTTTGAAGAAAAGAAAAATATAGCAAGTACTTCAAATGTTTCTAGTGACAAGGAGACCGAAAGGACAGATACAAACAAAGGTACAAATCCAGGTATAGCACTGTTTAAAATATTAAAAAAAAAGCAAGTTTAATTCTTCACATTAATGACTAGTTTGAATGAAGTAATGTTTGCATTCCATTATTAATCTTTTCTTTTGCATTTTTAATAAATTGTTTTTGGTGTTTCTGTTTGCTGTTTTATCTATAATCATTAAAAATTGAAAGGGTTCCGACATTTTTAGTAAGGTATAAAAGGTTATACAATAAAAATAAGTTGGTAACCATTGGTCTCTTAATGGTTTTAAGATATTGGTCTATTAACAGTTTCTCACCTTTGTTTCAAATTAAACAACATAAAGAAGTCCTACTTTCATTTAATTTATTATAAAATACATTACTACAAACTGTAGAAAATTTATCTTTATCAGATATATAAATAATTTATTTTTTCCCTCAGTTATCTTTTAATACCGTGAAGACTTGTAGATTGAGTGCCCCCATATTGAATACTACCAAATAGCAAAAGAGAAGGTTGCTATTGTGTTACAACCATAAATTAGTAAAGTATGTTAAATATATAATAAATTAAATTGATCAAGATATTTTTGAACCACTAACTTAAAATATGGGATAGAAACTTAAGTTGTATCTCTTAAGTTTTAAGAGATACAACTTAAAAATGTGGTATCTCTACTCTCAAAATTAAGACTCTTGACTTTCTATAATCATTAATAATATGAAAAATTTCTTTTATAAAAATCTCTGAATAGATTGTCTAACACATAATTTTTGAGTCTTGCTGAAGAAGTTACGCAACTCGTTGCTGAAGTTTTAAGACACAATTTTTCTCATTTATAAAAGAAATAAGAATAAAATTGTTGATGACAGTTGAAGTTAAGATTATAGTCAACTTGTATAATAAATTTTGTATTGTTCCATTGTTTGTACCGAAATGTCACAGTGCATTGGCTCTCCTATATTGAACAGAGATGAATTATTATAAAGTGAAGTCAGATGACGGTAGTTGCACATATATATAGTTGCAGAAAATGATATGACCCTACAAGTTACGTGTATCGTATTAAACCTTAAAAACTTTGCACTTCAAAATAACTTCGATTTTCAAATTTGTGTTACAGAAAAGTGTAAAATAGATAGTGAGTGTTATATGAATGCTATTTTTTCCATGTTTGGGCTGCAATTTTCAAAATTTGTGGACCTATAAATTCCCAATGGCATATATATCTGTCCTTCCTTATTCTCAACAACGGAGTTAAATTGATGAAAATCGAGAAAAGATGTGGAAAGCTGGGGAGGAAGACCCCGAATAACATTTCGTTTGCACCGGAAATTACTTTATTCCAATTGAACATATTCTCCAGAACGGAATTAGATACATGACTCAGATGACTCTGTTGTTAACAGGAAAAGTATGATGTACAGGAGAAAGATACTACTAAAATTGAGAGCGTTATGAGGAAAAATTGCAGTCTGGCATTGAGACGATGTCACAGTAAATAATTGCTCGTTATTTTACAAATTGATTTGAAAGGGCTCTACAAAACTTTTTCTTGGCAAATAGGCTCCACTTTACCAAGGAATTAGCGAAACCATGCTTTAAATTGTTACATTCGTTTTCTTTCATGGCGAGCATCTGAAAAGAGCCTTCGACTATGTCGCTTCGTTGGTTAATACGTTCAAATATAATGATAAATTAAGCTTAGCATTTTATTATATAAATCAATCAATAAATTGCGTAAATTGTAAATTTGCAATGTTGGGAAGATCCCTACAGAGCACTTTTAAGTATTTCTTGACTGTTAATACAACACATTATTTTTTGAATATTTTCATTACGGTTTCACTTTACATTTAGATAATAATTTTTATTTGTTTCTTAAATATCAGTATTTTATTATTTCATTAAAATATTTCATTTATTTTCAGAATTTGTCGATTACTAGAATCTGGAATTCATAATAAATTCTACGAAACAAACGAATATTTTGAAATAAATAATTCCGAACAAGTTGCGTTAAATTTGGAAGAGCTTCTTGGATTATTTGGATTACTCATCATTGGATATATTCTAGCGATTATGTGTTTACTTCTCGAATTATTGCTTGCTAGACAAAGTACGAAAAACTGCAAGTCAAAAATTTAAAACGTTTTTTTGAACGACAGAAATACGAAATTATTTAACGCTGTGTGAAACGTAACTATTGTTTTCAACTAAAAAAATTCGTTTCAATCCACCACTAATAAATTTAAATTATGAACAATTTTGTTTTCTTTTATAAATCGTATTTTCAACTGTACATACATAAATCAGAAAATGTAACCAGTGGATAAACCAGTAAATAGAAGCAGTTACTGTATAATTTTTTTTAATCTATCAATTAATCAATTTCGTGAGATTATAACATATGTTTTAGATTTTCAGTTGTAAATATCTAAATTCTTAATTTTACACTAAGTACAAACAAAGAAAAAAAATTATACAAATAATTTTGGGTTATAATTTTGAAAAAGATACAAAAACTTCCGTGAAATCATAAAGGGTTAAATATTTCAATTTGAACAATTGTCATAAAAATTGTCGCGAAATTTTGTATAAAAGATTTTGATATTTGAAGTAGAAGCAATCGGCATATAGCTATTTATATTCAAAAATCTTTTTATAGTAGAACTATAAAAGAAAATTTTTACAATTTTCTAAAAAGATACGAAAAGTTTCGTAAAATCATAAATCGACAAATTGTTCAAAAAAGCAAATGTGAACAACTACCATAAAAATTTCGTCAAATTCTGTATAAGAATATTTTCATATACCAAGTAGAAGAAATTAGCATATTATATTAGCATATTTCTACATATATTATTAAAATATTATCATATTCACAGCGTATGATAATATTTTAATAAACTGATAACTTTTCAATTTATGAAATTTTATGTGGAATTCTTTATAAATATTTGTTTGATATTTCAAGTAGAAAAAAATTAACATATACCTATTTACATTCAAAGATTTTCATATACTTACAGTACAAAAAAATCTTTTAATAGTTTTTTAAAAAGACATGAAACTTTCGTATAATTATAAAGTGATAAATTTTTCAGTACATTAAATTAAAATTAAATTAAAAAATATTTCGTGAAATTCTGTATAAAATTTTTTGACAATTAAAGTAGAATTTTTGAATATAAATACCAATATGCCGATTGCCATTACTGTAAATATAAAAAATCTTTTATACAGCATTTCACGAAATTATTGTTCAAATTTCATAAATTAAAAAATTAACTATTTTATCATATCACGAAAGTTTTCGTGTGCTTTTGAAAAAGTATTAATACATTATCATTTTTTGTGAGTATGTAAAAATCTTCCGGTTTTTTTCACGTGATATTGCAACATATCACGTAATTCTTATAAAAGCATTCTATAGTATTATTAACTATTGTCATATCATGTGGTATTTCTACGTCACAATCATTGACGTCACAACCAATTACGTGGTGTTACCAGACGTCATCATCACAACAATATGGCAACAAAAAGTATGACTCTCTACAAGCGTCACGTTGCAAGTCGGGGAACATGAAACGCAGACTGGCTTCGATAAATAAATATTACGTTATTAAGTCTAAAAATATTTATTTTACATCTATGCTGCATAAATTATTGGAAGTCGCTTAAATACCAATCATGATATTCAACTCCTTTTCGAATTTACATCAATGATTTCATATAATTAAAGTATGCGAGAAACTTTTCATACTTTAAAAAAAGCCGAAAAATTCGTAAAATTATACATAAATTAATTATTTTAATCANGTTATATATATATAAATATTTTTTCTATCAAATAGCAGTAATTAGAATGTAGCTATTTATAATCAGAAATTCTATATAGTGAAACTGTGAGAGAAGTTTTCACAATTTTATAAAATGAAAAGTTTATTAAAATAATTAAACATAGGTTCTCAATTTATGAAATTTTGATAATTACAAAAATTATAATGAAATTTCACATAGAAATTCGTTTTTATCTTATGTGGCAGTAATGAGCATAAAGCTATTTATATTAAAGTGAGTATATAATGTTTGTTCATATGTGAAATATTGAAAGAATTTGTTTTTATATAATTTTACGAAGTTTTGCTATTATGATAATAAAAACAGTTATTTTAACAAATTTTAGCTTAAATTTTGAAGAAAATTTCTGGTATTTAATATTAAAAATTTTCTATTTTTTTATGTGTACAGTACAGTACATATTTGATATTTTGAAGATAATTTGTCATGTTTTGTAAAAAAATGTATATTTTTTTGTCAAATTTTACTAGAAGTTAAGTAACGAATATTCCTTTTATTGTATTAGTACTGCCTAGAATCTCCGATGATTTATTTCGCTGATATTACAATGCAAACCAATAATAAAATTTTTTATTTGAAAGTTATATTTATAGGCCTATATGTTACGGCCAAAGTCCGAAATCGGTCAAAATGGGAAGTGTCCGGTCAAATTAGTAAATGGCCAAAGTCGCTGTAAATTGACTGGCCAATGTCCGATCTTTTCTTGATTTTGGGATTTAACCGGCCAGTTTGTAAAACTGACGTGGTGCAATCGGCCAAAGTCAGAAGAAAAAAGTTACAAGTTTTTGTGAGTCTCTATAATTTCATACTTTATATTAATTATTAATTATAAATTATCAAATTCAATTACGTGTTAAGCTTATTAATCATAGTAAATTATCAATTTCTACCATCACTTGTTATAAGAAGAAAAATTTTTATGACATTTCGAATTACATCCCATTTGTTATTTTCACATTTGCAGCGACTTCTTGCATACTTAGTAGTACATCGAGTGTAGCCTTGGCCGCCTGTCAGTGATTGGGGAGATGACAGTTCGAATTGTTTCTATAATAATATAATTACAGAATGTTTTTATTCTTAAAATATATTCCAGTGAATACAACTGTTATTTCAAGGTATGGGATTTACACAAAACTTCAATCAAGGTTAACATACTCGAATTGCTACATTAATATATTTTTCGATCTGTTAATACTTCTTTTTTTAATTTAATAAATTAATTTTAAAAATTGAAGTAAAATTTATTTCATTTTATTGACATATTGACACGTTGAATGGTCCAAACATTGTTTTAAAATTACTAAGAATAACTAAATCACGTAAAATCCAAAATCGATTCATGTTTTGTATTGTTTATAGTGACGAAAATAAATGTGTTTCCACAGAATTTTAGTAATTGAGTTTATAATTCAAATACAAAGAGGAAAACTTCTGTAGTTAAACTCATCTAAGAAAATTATTATTTACTAATTTAGTCTTTTAAAATTGACAATTGTGTTCTATCGAAATAAATGAAAGAAGCACTTAATTTTAAATTGATCCAGTTAAATCGACGCGATAGAGCCAATTATCTTCCGTGATTAAATTTGCATTTTTAATTTCATCAAGTTTATCGACTTATTTACCGGAGAAAAATAATTATTTTAATTTTGTCGAACGTTATCTACTAATCGTATGGCTTTTAAAATAATTTTGAAAACCAATAATATACTGTGTGTTCATTTAATTAATCATAAAACTGAATTTTTACATTGTTATTTTAATAAAGTAAACAGTGTTTTGTGATAATATAGATTTTATTTTATGTAGTATGGATGCTGTATAATACAGTTGTAGGTGAAATTACTTTAATCCGTGTTGGTTGGTTTTTTCACAGCAACTCCAAGTTATCTTACTTATGACTTTATTGTAATATATTCTTAAATAGATTATACATCATATGCATTTCAGGCTGATGTAAATTCACAGCCCCTCTTCCGTGCTATTAAAGACAATGCAATGATTATTAGACTTGACACTATTGTAAAAAATTTTTTGAGATCATAATAGTGTCAAGTCTAATAATTATTGCATTGTCTTTAATAGCACTGAAGAGGAGCTGTGAATTTACAACAGCCTGAAATGCATATGATGTATAATGTTGGTTACAATTTTTGTTAGAAATGCAATATTTTCGAGTATTTTGATTTTTTCCAATGTGGTCTTTTATATTTTATTCAGATTTTTAGGTATAAAATTGTTAAACCGATATCGAAATTCTATGGGAAGAAAGAGAAAAATAGATCGTTTTCTGAAATTCTTGACAAAATAATTACAAAAGTAATGTTTACTTAATTAGCTTTTTGGAGTACAAACACCTCATTATATATTTTATTAAAAACGCATATTTAATATTTGCACTTTCAAAAAATATGTAATACTTTTGACTTATAACGCTAAACAACATACGCATATCTTCTAAGTTCTCAGCGTCGCTAAATACTCTTTTATGCCATCTTCTGATCTGCTGTCCCGATTTCGTCGTTTCAATATAACAACTAGCTACAACTAACGGAATCGTCACCAGTTCCTCAACCAAGCCACTCGTTTTTCCTGTGCATCCGTTATTCCAATTTCGGATCGTATTACCATATCGTCGGATACATCGGCAATTATCTCTACGAATACGTCATCCTTCTCGCCTGGGGCGACACTATCGCCTGTTGACCTCTGAAGTAAACTCTATCATCTAGAACTTTCTTCTTTTGAATCGGCAAACGTCCGATCTCCAACTCCTCTACAAAGTATTTATCACCACGCGAATCTCACATGAACTCTTTCTTTCTCGCGACCACATATGTTATATAGATCCATTACATTTAATGTCTTACTACATTGTAAATAGTATCATATACTCCTTTCCTTTGAAATTAAACGGTTATTTAGTTGTTAACTTAGTACCCGAGTGAATCACTTTCCACTCGCTGTCTCATAGTCGCCATCCTGAACTATTAATAATTTTCTGTTCTGTAATTAATTTTAAGTAATGCTTATATTATTCTGTGTTCATACCATCAATACTGTGTACCTACTTGTCACGCCATTCTTTTGTTTTATGTATCATTTTTGTCTTTGTATTCTATATTGTAATTTTGTACAATGTTTAATAAATAAGAAGCGGGCACTCCATGGATCCTATGGTTACTTCTTTCCCTCTTTCCTATCTTATTTTATTTCTCTTTCTCTCTTCCATTCTTTATTTCTTCTTTCAATTTCTCCTAAACTGGGCTATACCAATGAGTGAGGCCCTTAACTATTTTGTAGTAGTAGTAGTAGTAGTAGTAGTAGTAGTATAGTAGTAGTAGTAGTAGTCTCCATCCCAATCCGATCGCCCGCGCATATTGCCGCTCGCGTGACCTACTTTTAAGTTTAACCAACTCACCATCGCTGCTTCCGTGTCAACCAATACATGGTAGTGTCAGCCCTGACGAGGCATCAAGAATGTGCCGACCTCCTTGATGCTCTGGTCACATGAAAACTCTCTACCATGTCTCTATCTACTCTCTCTGTCTCTCTAACCTCCTTTCTTTTTTCGGTTTTAGGACCCTTTGTCTACATTTCTTCTATTATTCCCCTTTTACAACTGTACGCAAATGGATTGCACATGGACCGACACATCTGAGTGAGGACGCGGGGGTCCGATATCACTACAGTTGCATTTGCGTGTTACGTTCACGCATTGCGTTCAGTTACAAGTGTAACACATCAAGTCAAGACATCGCGAGCGATCGACCGGTCGATCGCGATCAACTTGTTGGCCACCCGTCATATGGTGACTGTATGCCCACCTGCCCGACTGTATTTCCATGTGTATCCAGCAAGGAAAGATTCTACAAGATACTAAGATTTTTTAAAATAGTAACATTGTTTTCCATAAAATTGTTTATTTGCTATTATATTGTAATCATTTATAAATGATTACAATATAAAGGCGTTGATAATTTCAATAAATCATCAACGCCATTACGTTATAACTAATAAAGTATAACGATAAAGTATAATTCCATTCCAGTGCTTTCCTTTCGATGTGTAATTTTTTGTGTAGTATTGTATATCATCAGAGGAATTAATTTTTTTTGATAAAGTTTTAGGTTAATTCTTCAACAAATATTTTTCAAGAAGCGATTCGGTCATTTAATTACATATCACATGTAACATAATTATTTAAAATGCTTTAGAAGACAATATGAAGAGAATACTTGCAATACGCGAATTCAAAATAAATAATAATTTTTAATTTTCTAGAAAACAGCTCGATTTCGATATTTAGAAACGGTTTATATGATTACAGTAGAGCGTCGATTATTCGAATCAATTGGGGGGGTTGTTCGGAAGATCGATGTTTCGGATAACCGATTATGTACGAAAAAATATATTAATTTATCCCATCTTGACGTCTTTCTCCGTTGCNAAAATCTTTAGAATTTTTATCACTTTTAGATGTTAATAATTTTAAATATTATAAAAACAATTTTCCAAAGCAAGTTTTAATTCTTTAAGTAAATTTTATGGAAAAATTTTTGGTTTATCTAAATTATGTAGTGAATTGCAATATTTATGTTCATGTCCAGACTATTTTGGCAAGTCACTCAGACCACTCTTAGACATAAAAATATTATGTCTAAATAATTAATGACGATCCGAACAAAGATGTTGTAAAAGAATTATATGATTTAGTATCATTAATTTTTACGGTACAATCTACGAGTTCATCTGTTGAGTGCAGTTTTTCAATTATGAAGCGAATTAACACATTGGCAAGTAACATTCAGCCAGAGAAAAGCTTGTCGTCACTAGTGTTGCTTTCGACAGAAAAAAAGATTTAAATACTTTGATGGAATCAATGATGAGCGATTTTTATGATAAAGTAATTAATGACTTTGCAGAAATAGACTTAGTTTATAAAAAATAATAAAAACAAGTTTTTACATCTTTGTTTCATATTAATTATCTATTTTAGAATTAAAATAAATAAACTGTTTATTTTTGTCATTTCTGATATTTGTTTGAAATTTTTATGAAAACACAGCTTCCATATCATCAAATGTTACGGCACGCTACTGCATACTATGATACTAATGACAGAACACTCATGTGAGATGAGCGTCACATATCACCAAGGGATTAATTAATACCTCATCATCTGTGGTATAGCATTCAAGCAGGCATATCAGTCACAGATTATTAAAGTTTTGATCGCACTGAAATCATTTTGTGATATTTTAAGTATTTTTCACATAAAAAAATAGTGGGAATCATATAAATTTATAGAGTTTTTAGTATTGTGTATATCCCAAATTAAAAATTCATGAAGCATTGGCTGAGAGAAGACTTTTGAAGAAAAGAAAAATATAGCAAGTACTTCAAATGTTTCTAGTGACAAGGAGACCGAAAGGACAGATACAAACAAAGGTACAAATCCAGGTATAGCACTGTTTAAAATATTAAAAAAAAAGCAAGTTTAATTCTTCACATTAATGACTAGTTTGAATGAAGTAATGTTTGCATTCCATTATTAATCTTTTCTTTTGCATTTTTAATAAATTGTTTTTGGTGTTTCTGTTTGCTGTTTTATCTATAATCATTAAAAATTGAAAGGGTTCCGACATTTTTAGTAAGGTATAAAAGGTTATACAATAAAAATAAGTTGGTAACCATTGGTCTCTTAATGGTTTTAAGATATTGGTCTATTAACAGTTTCTCACCTTTGTTTCAAATTAAACAACATAAAGAAGTCCTACTTTCATTTAATTTATTATAAAATACATTACTACAAACTGTAGAAAATTTATCTTTATCAGATATATAAATAATTTATTTTTTCCCTCAGTTATCTTTTAATACCGTGAAGACTTGTAGATTGAGTGCCCCCATATTGAATACTACCAAATAGCAAAAGAGAAGGTTGCTATTGTGTTACAACCATAAATTAGTAAAGTATGTTAAATATATAATAAATTAAATTGATCAAGATATTTTTGAACCACTAACTTAAAATATGGGATAGAAACTTAAGTTGTATCTCTTAAGTTTTAAGAGATACAACTTAAAAATGTGGTATCTCTACTCTCAAAATTAAGACTCTTGACTTTCTATAATCATTAATAATATGAAAAATTTCTTTTATAAAAATCTCTGAATAGATTGTCTAACACATAATTTTTGAGTCTTGCTGAAGAAGTTACGCAACTCGTTGCTGAAGTTTTAAGACACAATTTTTCTCATTTATAAAAGAAATAAGAATAAAATTGTTGATGACAGTTGAAGTTAAGATTATAGTCAACTTGTATAATAAATTTTGTATTGTTCCATTGTTTGTACCGAAATGTCACAGTGCATTGGCTCTCCTATATTGAACAGAGATGAATTATTATAAAGTGAAGACAGATGACGGTAGTTGCACATATATATAGTTGCAGAAAATGATATGACCCTACAAGTTACGTGCATCGTATTAAACCTTAAAAACTTTGCACTTCAAAATAACTTCGATTTTCAAATTTGTGTTACAGAAAAGTGTAAAATAGATAGTGAGTGTTATATGAATGCTATTTTTTCCATGTTTGGGCTGCAATTTTCAAAATTTGTGGACCTATAAATTCCCAATGGCATATATATCTGTCCTTCCTTATTCTCAACAACGGAGTTAAATTGATGAAAATCGAGAAAAGATGTGGAAAGCTGGGGAGGAAGACCCCGAATAACATTTCGTTTGCACCGGAAATTACTTTATTCCAATTGAACATATTCTCCAGAACGGAATTAGATACATGACTCAGATGACTCTGTTGTTAACAGGAAAAGTATGATGTACAGGAGAAAGATACTACTAAAATTGAGAGCGTTATGAGGAAAAATTGCAGTCTGGCATTGAGACGATGTCACAGTAAATAATTGCTCGTTATTTTACAAATTGATTTGAAAGGGCTCTACAAAACTTTTTCTTGGCAAATAGGCTCCACTTTACCAAGGAATTAGCGAAACCATGCTTTAAATTGTTACATTCGTTTTCTTTCATGGCGAGCATCTGAAAAGAGCCTTCGACTATGTCGCTTCGTTGGTTAATACGTTCAAATATAATGATAAATTAAGCTTAGCATTTTATTATATAAATCAATCAATAAATTGCGTAAATTGTAAATTTGCAATGTTGGGAAGATCCCTACAGAGCACTTTTAAGTATTTCTTGACTGTTAATACAACACATTATTTTTTGAATATTTTCATTACGGTTTCACTTTACATTTAGATAATAATTTTTATTTGTTTCTTAAATATCAGTATTTTATTATTTCATTAAAATATTTCATTTATTTTCAGAATTTGTCGATTACTAGAATCTGGAATTCATAATAAATTCTACGAAACAAACGAATATTTTGAAATAAATAATTCCGAACAAGTTGCGTTAAATTTGGAAGAGCTTCTTGGATTATTTGGATTACTCATCATTGGATATATTCTAGCGATTATGTGTTTACTTCTCGAATTATTGCTTGCTAGACAAAGTACGAAAAACTGCAAGTCAAAAATTTAAAACGTTTTTTTGAACGACAGAAATACGAAATTATTTAACGCTGTGTGAAACGTAACTATTGTTTTCAACTAAAAAAATTCGTTTCAATCCACCACTAATAAATTTAAATTATGAACAATTTTGTTTTCTTTTATAAATCGTATTTTCAACTGTACATACATAAATCAGAAAATGTAACCAGTGGATAAACCAGTAAATAGAAGCAGTTACTGTATAATTTTTTTTAATCTATCAATTAATCAATTTCGTGAGATTATAACATATGTTTTAGATTTTCAGTTGTAAATATCTAAATTCTTAATTTTACACTAAGTACAAACAAAGAAAAAAAATTATACAAATAATTTTGGGTTATAATTTTGAAAAAGATACAAAAACTTCCGTGAAATCATAAAGGGTTAAATATTTCAATTTGAACAATTGTCATAAAAATTGTCGCGAAATTTTGTATAAAAGATTTTGATATTTGAAGTAGAAGCAATCGGCATATAGCTATTTATATTCAAAAATCTTTTTATAGTAGAACTATAAAAGAAAATTTTTACAATTTTCTAAAAAGATACGAAAAGTTTCGTAAAATCATAAATCGACAAATTGTTCAAAAAAGCAAATGTGAACAACTACCATAAAAATTTCGTCAAATTCTGTATAAGAATATTTTCATATACCAAGTAGAAGAAATTAGCATATTATATTAGCATATTTCTACATATATTATTAAAATATTATCATATTCACAGCGTATGATAATATTTTAATAAACTGATAACTTTTCAATTTATGAAATTTTATGTGGAATTCTTTATAAATATTTGTTTGATATTTCAAGTAGAAAAAAATTAACATATACCTATTTACATTCAAAGATTTTCATATACTTACAGTACAAAAAAATCTTTTAATAGTTTTTTAAAAAGACATGAAACTTTCGTATAATTATAAAGTGATAAATTTTTCAGTACATTAAATTAAAATTAAATTAAAAAATATTTCGTGAAATTCTGTATAAAATTTTTTGACAATTAAAGTAGAATTTTTGAATATAAATACCAATATGCCGATTGCCATTACTGTAAATATAAAAAATCTTTTATACAGCATTTCACGAAATTATTGTTCAAATTTCATAAATTAAAAAATTAACTATTTTATCATATCACGAAAGTTTTCGTGTGCTTTTGAAAAAGTATTAATACATTATCATTTTTTGTGAGTATGTAAAAATCTTCCGGTTTTTTTCACGTGATATTGCAACATATCACGTAATTCTTATAAAAGCATTCTATAGTATTATTAACTATTGTCATATCATGTGGTATTTCTACGTCACAATCATTGACGTCACAACCAATTACGTGGTGTTACCAGACGTCATCATCACAACAATATGGCAACAAAAAGTATGACTCTCTACAAGCGTCACGTTGCAAGTCGGGGAACATGAAACGCAGACTGGCTTCGATAAATAAATATTACGTTATTAAGTCTAAAAATATTTATTTTACATCTATGCTGCATAAATTATTGGAAGTCGCTTAAATACCAATCATGATATTCAACTCCTTTTCGAATTTACATCAATGATTTCATATAATTAAAGTATGCGAGAAACTTTTCATACTTTAAAAAAAGCCGAAAAATTCGTAAAATTATACATAAATTAATTATTTTAATCAGATGTGACGAATCCTTAAAAGAAATTTCAAGAAATTCTATATACAAATATTTTGGTATTTCAACTAGAAGCAACTAGAAGCAAAATTATATAATTATTTATATTCAATAATTTTCACAAGAAAAAGCAATTGAAATATAGCTGCAGTATTTATATCCAAAAATTATCATATACAAGGTACTTACAGTATATGATAGACTTTTAATATTTTTTGAAAAAAATATGAAAACTTTCGTAAGATGATATAATGGAAAATTTTACATTTATAAAATTTCGACAATTGTCATGAAAGATGTAGTGAAATTTTACATTCAAAATATTTATTTCAGGTTGCAGTAATTGGCATATGACTATTTATATTCCAAAATTTTATATAGTGCAACTATATATAAAACTTTTCACAATTTTGTGAAAACATACATGAAGTTTTGTAAAATCATTAAATAAAAGATCTTCAATTTATGGAATTTTGAAAATTGTCATTAAAAAATGTGTCATAAATCTTAAAAATATAAAAATAAATTATAAAAATATTATTTATCTCAGGTGAAAGTAATTGGCATACAGCTATTTATATTGAAAAATTTTATTTAGCGTTAGATGCTNATGAGCATAAAGCTATTTATATTAAAGTGAGTATATAATGTTTGTTCATATGTGAAATATTGAAAGAATTTGTTTTTATATAATTTTACGAAGTTTTGCTATTATGATAATAAAAACAGTTATTTTAACAAATTTTAGCTTAAATTTTGAAGAAAATTTCTGGTATTTAATATTAAAAATTTTCTATTTTTTTATGTGTACAGTACAGTACATATTTGATATTTTGAAGATAATTTGTCATGTTTTGTAAAAAAATGTATATTTTTTTGTCAAATTTTACTAGAAGTTAAGTAACGAATATTCCTTTTATTGTATTAGTACTGCCTAGAATCTACGATGATTTATTTCGCTGATATTACAATGCAAACCAATAATAAAATTTTTTATTTGAAAGTTATATTTATAGGCCTATATGTTACGGCCAAAGTCCGAAATCGGTCAAAATGGGAAGTGTCCGGTCAAATTAGTAAATGGCCAAAGTCGCTGTAAATTGACTGGCCAATGTCCGATCTTTTCTTGATTTTGGGATTTAACCGGCCAGTTTGTAAAACTGACGTGGTGCAATCGGCCAAAGTCAGAAGAAAAAAGTTACAAGTTTTTGTGAGTCTCTATAATTTCATACTTTATATTAATTATTAATTATAAATTATCAAATTCAATTACGTGTTAAGCTTATTAATCATAGTAAATTATCAATTTCTACCATCACTTGTTATAAGAAGAAAAATTTTTATGACATTTCGAATTACATCCCATTTGTTATTTTCACATTTGCAGCGACTTCTTGCATACTTAGTAGTACATCGAGTGTAGCCTTGGCCGCCTGTCAGTGATTGGGGAGATGACAGTTCGAATTGTTTCTATAATAATATAATTACAGAATGTTTTTATTCTTAAAATATATT
Source organism: Centruroides sculpturatus (assembly GCF_000671375.1). NCBI lineage: Eukaryota > Metazoa > Arthropoda > Arachnida > Scorpiones > Buthidae > Centruroides > Centruroides sculpturatus. The sequence continues at coordinate 85,542 of NW_019385526.1, read as the reverse complement.
CCAGTGAATACAACTGTTATTTCAAGGTATGGGATTTACACAAAACTTCAATCAAGGTTAACATACTCGAATTGCTACATTAATATATTTTTCGATCTGTTAATACTTCTTTTTTTAATTTAATAAATTAATTTTAAAAATTGAAGTAAAATTTATTTCATTTTATTGACATATTGACACGTTGAATGGTCCAAACATTGTTTTAAAATTACTAAGAATAACTAAATCACGTAAAATCCAAAATCGATTCATGTTTTGTATTGTTTATAGTGACGAAAATAAATGTGTTTCCACAGAATTTTAGTAATTGAGTTTATAATTCAAATACAAAGAGGAAAACTTCTGTAGTTAAACTCATCTAAGAAAATTATTATTTACTAATTTAGTCTTTTAAAATTGACAATTGTGTTCTATCGAAATAAATGAAAGAAGCACTTAATTTTAAATTGATCCAGTTAAATCGACGCGATAGAGCCAATTATCTTCCGTGATTAAATTTGCATTTTTAATTTCATCAAGTTTATCGACTTATTTACCGGAGAAAAATAATTATTTTAATTTTGTCGAACGTTATCTACTAATCGTATGGCTTTTAAAATAATTTTGAAAACCAATAATATACTGTGTGTTCATTTAATTAATCATAAAACTGAATTTTTACATTGTTATTTTAATAAAGTAAACAGTGTTTTGTGATAATATAGATTTTATTTTATGTAGTATGGATGCTGTATAATACAGTTGTAGGTGAAATTACTTTAATCCGTGTTGGTTGGTTTTTTCACAGCAACTCCAAGTTATCTTACTTATGACTTTATTGTAATATATTCTTAAATAGATTATACATCATATGCATTTCAGGCTGATGTAAATTCACAGCCCCTCTTCCGTGCTATTAAAGACAATGCAATGATTATTAGACTTGACACTATTGTAAAAAATTTTTTGAGATCATAATAGTGTCAAGTCTAATAATTATTGCATTGTCTTTAATAGCACTGAAGAGGAGCTGTGAATTTACAACAGCCTGAAATGCATATGATGTATAATGTTGGTTACAATTTTTGTTAGAAATGCAATATTTTCGAGTATTTTGATTTTTTCCAATGTGGTCTTTTATATTTTATTCAGATTTTTAGGTATAAAATTGTTAAACTGATATCGAAATTCTATGGGAAGAAAGAGAAAAATAGATCGTTTTCTGAAATTCTTGACAAAATAATTACAAAAGTAATGTTTACTTAATTAGCTTTTTGGAGTACAAACACCTCATTATATATTTTATTAAAAACGCATATTTAATATTTGCACTTTCAAAAAATATGTAATACTTTTGACTTATAACGCTAAACAACATACGTATATCTTCTAAGTTCTCAGCGTCGCTAAATACTCTTTTATGCCATCTTCTGATCTGCTGTCCCGATTTCGTCGTTTCAATATAACAACTAGCTACAACTAACGGAATCGTCACCAGTTCCTCAACCAAGCCACTCGTTTTTCCTGTGCATCCGTTATTCCAATTTCGGATCGTATTACCATATCGTCGGATACATCGGCAATTATCTCTACGAATACGTCATCCTTCTCGCCTGGAGCGACACTATCGCCTGTTGACCTCTGAAGTAAACTCTATCATCTAGAACTTTCTTCTTTTGAATCGGCAAACGTCCGATCTCCAACTCCTCTACAAAGTATTTATCACCACGCGAATCTCACATGAACTCTTTCTTTCTCGCGACCACATATGTTATATAGATCCATTACATTTAATGTCTTACTACATTGTAAATAGTATCATATACTCCTTTCCTTTGAAATTAAACGGTTATTTAGTTGTTAACTTAGTACCCGAGTGAATCACTTTCCACTCGCTGTCTCATAGTCGCCATCCTGAACTATTAACAATTTTCTGTTCTGTAATTAATTTTAAGTAATGCTTATATTATTCTGTGTTCATACCATCAATACTGTGTACCTACTTGTCACGCCATTCTTTTGTTTTATGTATCATTTTTGTCTTTGTATTCTATATTGTAATTTTGTACAATGTTTAATAAATAAGAAGCGGGCACTCCATGGATCCTATGGTTACTTCTTTCCCTCTTTCCTATCTTATTTTATTTCTCTTTCTCTCTTCCATTCTTTATTTCTTCTTTCAATTTCTCCTAAACTGGGCTATACCAATGAGTGAGGCCCTTAACTATTTTGTAGTAGTAGTAGTAGTAGTAGTAGTAGTAGTATAGTAGTAGTAGTAGTAGTCTCCATCCCAATCCGATCGCCCGCGCATATTGCCGCTCGCGTGACCTACTTTTAAGTTTAACCAACTCACCATCGCTGCTTCCGTGTCAACCAATACATGGTAGTGTCAGCCCTGACGAGGCATCAAGAATGTGCCGACCTCCTTGATGCTCTGGTCACATGAAAACTCTCTACCATGTCTCTATCTACTCTCTCTGTCTCTCTAACCCCCTTTCTTTTTTCGGTTTTAGGACCCTTTGTCTACATTTCTTCTATTATTCCCCTTTTACAACTGTACGCAAATGGATTGCACATGGACCGACACATCTGAGTGAGGACGCGGGGGTCCGATATCACTACAGTTGCATTTGCGTGTTACGTTCACGCATTGCGTTCAGTTACAAGTGTAACACATCAAGTCAAGACATCGCGAGCGATCGACCGGTCGATCGCGATCAACTTGTTGGCCACCCGTCATATAGTGACTGTATGCCCACCTGCCCGACTGTATTTCCATGTGTATCCAGCAAGGAAAGATTCTACAAGATACTAAGATTTTTTAAAATAGTATCATTGTTTTCCATAAAATTGTTTATTTGCTATTATATTGTAATCATTTATAAATGATTACAATATAAAGGCGTTGATAATTTCAATAAATCATCAACGCCATTACGTTATAACTAATAAAGTATAACGATAAAGTATAATTCCATTCCAGTGCTTTCCTTTCGATGTGTAATTTTTTGTGTAGTATTGTATATCATCAGAGGAATTAATTTTTTTTGATAAAGTTTTAGGTTAATTCTTCAACAAATATTTTTCAAGAAGCGATTCGGTCATTTAATTACATATCACATGTAACATAATTATTTAAAATGCTTTAGAAGACAATATGAAGAGAATACTTGCAATACGCGAATTCAAAATAAATAATAATTTTTAATTTTCTAGAAAACAGCTCGATTTCGATATTTAGAAACGGTTTATATGATTACAGTAGAGCGTCGATTATTCGAATCAATTGGGGGGGTTGTTCGGAAGATCGATGTTTCGGATAACCGATTATGTACGAAAAAATATATTAATTTATCCCATCTTGACGTCTTTCTCCGTTGCGTGTCGCTTCGCGTTGAATTTTCGTCGATGTTAAGCATAACGAAGACTATTGTATCGTTAAAAATTATTTTTTTATTTTGTACAAACAAAATAAATATATTGAAAAATATAAAAACAATAAAAATTATACTTCAGAAGTTAATTTAGTATCAAAAACGTAAAATATTTGAGTAGCCCAAGATATAGCCAAAGATTGCAGCGCCACAGAACCAGCGAAAATTTAAATTTGCCGACTGAAATTCTTTCGGATGATTGACTTTCAGATAATCGACGCTCTACTGTATATTGTTTTTCTTTGTACTTATAAATCCAAAGAAAGAAAATTCACAAAATGACTAATGGTTAAATTACATCTCACTTAGTCTTCATTAATTTTAAATGATTAAAGTAACTCGAATTACATTTAAATATTTAATTAATTAAATATGAATATTAGAAATAAATTAAATGCTATTAATACTAAATTAACTATTTAAAATGACTTTTACAAACTTGTTTTGAAAACAGTTTATTTCGTCGAAAATGATAGTTTTATGTTGTGCAAAACAAAAATAATTACTTTTGCCGAGTTAATCCTAAATACAGATTACTAGTATTAATTTAACAGAAGATAGTTGTATTTTATACGTAGTAGATGATTACATTACGTTGGCATCAAAAAAAAAAAAAAAGTTTTGTTTCGATATTGCAAAATAGTCGATAATATTCAGTTTAGCTACATGACAATTTGAAATTTGATTGCAATAAAATTACTTTTATATGGAAAAAGAAATAACGTTGTAATTCTGAAACAAATCATTTTAAGTAGAATAAATTTTTTCTTTTAATACAAACTGGGGAATATAATATATTGTAATATAGGACAAAAACTAATTTTGTTTGTGTCCTATAACAACAAATACTTCATAAACCATATCTCTTTTTCACAAATTTGAAGTTAAATATTATAAACTTATGAAGAGTAAAACATTATACGTGAGAATGAATAATTTACATTTAACATAAAACATTATTTTTGTAGATATGTAAATACTTTTTCATAAGGTAAAAAAGTGTTTTAAAAGTTTTGATCAATTTCAAATTCAATGTTTTTGAAAGCTTTGTTATTTAACTTGATAATGCTAAATATTTCGTTGGAAGTTATTATTTTTTATCTTATTCTGTGAATCTATAAGTCAGGAATTATTATTAAGAATTTAAAAAGAAAATATATCCTAAATGGCTAAAATCAAAACACTTCTCCTAAAAGTTTACTATAATATATTTGTCGGATAAGAATAGAAACTAAGTGAATAAATACATAATACCAATTTAAATAATAATGACCATAGAAACAATTTTGGGTCAGCTTAAATCGTGTACCTTTTCTTTAAATTCAGCCAGAGACGGTCGACAACCTGAAGGTAAAATACAATTCTTCATTAATTAATATGATCAAAGATACGACATTAAAAACACGTACTTAATATACTCGACGGCGACCTTTTATTGTAGGATCCGGCGCCAACTACACACAGTATTAAAAGTTTTCACAATATTAATCGGGTCACAGTAGTATTTAAACGATAAAAAATCCACTCTGAAGTCATCTGATGGAAATTCGGAAATTAAAGAATATTTACATAATTACATAAAATCGTATAGTCCCAATGAAAAGTTGTATATTTAAATAATAAATTTAATATTATTATTTAAATAATAAATATGATCATACGATTTGCATAGGCTTAATACCAAGTGATGTTAATTAAGGTATCCTAATCTTTGATGTGTACCGAGCGATTTAACCGTCCAGATACAACCAAATTTAGTGCGCTGACATTACGAGACACGTAGAAGGTATTTGCATAAAATATTACTTAAATTTACCATTTTGTCAGTATTAGCGCTGCACGCAACAACGCTTTATTTGTACAAGACGCTCGTACGATACAGAGCTTTGCGATGTAAGGAATACTTCTTGACGTGGTTCCCGTTCCAATAGTGTAAACCTGAAGGCGATAAGCAGCGTGTTAAGAACATAATTGATCATCAAGGATTGTTCTTACACGCAGCGTGATATTTTCTCTTTTGTGCTGCCAAATTTACAACAGGTCGTCGCTAAAACACGCTTTTTAAGTTTTCGTCTTATCCACAATCTTGAGTAAAAGCCAAAGCGTTAAAACAATTTTGAATATTTCTTACGTTAGTGGGATTTCGGTAGTAGTGCATTTTCTTACAGAAATATCCGCACGCCTTAAAATGTGATCATATATTACTTACGAAAACATAAAATGTCATCAATATGCAAAACACTTTGTTTTCGTTTTCTCTCTTCTGTCGTTTCAACCAGTGGCAGTCCAAAAACAAATTTCACTCACGGAGACGACCTGTTATATGTTCGTGTTTTTATAAATTGTAAATATCGTCGGCCAAGTCTTTTTAAGTTTTTACTTAATATTATATTTAGTTGCATTTGGTAAAATAAATTTATTTTTAGATAGCGTTGAATAACGGTACTTTAATTACAATCACTAGATTTATAAATAAATCAATTTTCCACAATTACAAAATAATTGTTATAACGGAACATCTTTCATTTAAATAATTTAAAATTTTAAATAATTTCGAAATTTTAATTAAGTCTTTATAACAAATTTAACCAATCTTTGTATGATGGTAACCATAAAAATCGTGTATTTTTGTTTTACGAATGCTGAAGGGTGCTGACTTGTGACTGAGAAGGTAAAGTATCAACCTTCCGCTCTGACGGATTCTGAATCGATTGCAAAGAATTCTTCGTAGGTAGTCTGTCCCAAATATGTTGGTCTTATTCCTCTTCACCTCATTCTGGGTCTGGCCGAATACGTAACTCAATGTGAAAGAAAGGCTCTGTTAATGCCACAAGGTGTTAAATAATAAAAGTTAAAAATTAGAAGAAAAACAAACACGTTAACGCGTTGTCATAAATTACAATTAACAAGTGAGCGTTGGTTTAGGAAACAGAAAATTTCTAATGATAAAATATAAAAAAAATCATTTAAAACATTACATAACAGCCAGTTACATAATTTTCCCGGTTTTGAGATTTTCATTAAAAAACTTTTATATAATTAATTATAATAAATAAAATTGTTATCTTTTATGAGATTTTATTATAAAAATCTTTTTACAGTCGACCCCCTATAACACTGTTGATTTTTCTGTTTTATATGAATTCCATGTTGTACGAGTCACTTAGATTTTAAAAATACGTGTGCCAGGCTGTGAACGGCTCACGTATTTGTAAAATCTAAGTGACTCGTACAACATGGAATTCATATAAAACGGAAAAATCAACAGTGTTATAGGGGGTCGACTGTATATGACACTTTTAATTATCAAAATTTAATAACATTATTGTTCCTTATAAACAAGCTATTGCGCCAAATTTTTACTCCGTCTTGAGATATTAAACGAAACAGATGCCCACAGACATACAGTAAATACATATCAGTGGAATTTTTCCCCGTATTTTTCGCTATTTTCGGTTCAAGGGTCTCAAAACGCGTAAATTTGAAAAATACTCGGAGACTAATAATTTTAAATGAAGCAGTTTTGCCAATAAATGCTATTACAACTGAGATTTTCGTTTCAAATGGACGTATTTATTTCTAATGCTTTCATTATGATTTTGTTTCTAATCTTAAAACTACCGTAATTGTTATATATCGTTCTCGATATTATCGTATAAACATGCAATAATATCGAGTTTTTAAATTAAATCGAATAACTGTGACGAAAATGAGGAAAATGAAATGTAAAATTACATTTCGTTCCCATAACGACAATATCTGTAAACAATTTCGAATATAATTACAATAACTGTTCCTTGGGAAAGTTTTAAGTTCTGTCCGTTCTACAAATTACTAGTAAAAATGAAAATCTGTCTGCTCACTCTTTTTCTGTTCATAATTTTTGACAATATTTCTTCGAATGAAGGTGATAAAAGTTAAGTTTCATTTATTATTCTGTCTAATTTATAGTCGAGGGCAAAAAAGCGTTGTTTATTATTACAGTAGAGCATCGATTATCCGACTCAATTGGGGACTAGGGTTGGTCAAATAATTGAAAAGTCGGATAACCGAAAAGTATGAAAAAATCCATTATTAGTGTAATATATTATTATATCCCATGTAATTAGTATATTAGTATATCGCTATTAACCAACTTCCCGTTGAATTTTCATCGATGGTAAGCCTAACAGAATTTTAAAATAATAATCGTCGCTATTGTATCCTTAAAAATTATTTTTAAATTATTTTATTGCTCACAAAACAAACCACCACTCATAATTAGAAAATTAAGCCTCGTTTAAATACTGGCCTCCCTTTCATGGTCGAGCCAGTGTTGCCAGCTAAAACACGCAAAAATTTAAGAAAAATAATATTAAAGTAGCCAAGACAGTCAAATATTTTAGCGCCACATCACTAGCGGACATTTGAATTTGCCGACTAGAACGCGGTCGGTTAATCGAGGTGACGGTTAATCGGGAGTCGGATAATCGATGCTCTACTGTATTATTATATTTTCATTACCATGAAATATCATCAGTTTTAATTAATTATATTGCAAGTGAATACAGAAATTTACAATAATTATAAGTTGGTTGTCATTTTGTGGCAACATTAAGTAGCTACAAATATGAATTTATTCCGTTATTACGACACTAAAATTTATAAAATTGTTCAAATATGAAGATCCAAATAAGAAGTAATGAAATAACAGATTAGGAAACAAAAATTTAGTGTTATATGTTCAAGTTTTTCGTAGTGTTTAAGAATTGATTTTATTTTTTAACTAACGACAGCAAATTTTCCTGATGAAAGTTAACTAATTTTCAGCATAATTTTTTATATCGAAATTAACGTTTCTTTTTGCATTTTTTATCACAAAATTATCTCATATCATATTATTATTTTATGTATGTTATTGATAAGTAATTCGGCACAAAACACTTTTAATTGCTACCTAACATTACGGATATTCTATATGCTCGGATTTAAATAGCAGTATTAGGTAATTCGTTGGATGAAATATTTTGAAATAAGTGTATTTAAATGATTATTTCTAATTGTCTCAATTTACAATATATATATATACAATATTTAATACGTAATTACTAAAGTCTATTTATTTTTAGTGAAATCTAATGACAAATACGTTTGGAAAGTGGCTGCAGCAAACGTAATTTCATTTTTACGCACCTTCTATAACATTAACAATAAAATATAAGCTCGTATCAATGCAGAGTTTAAATTTGTAGATACCATTTGTAATGAATTTTTCGGCATCGAATACACAAATTAAGGAAGGAGTTTATATAGAAATTTTGAAAACCATTCAGGAATCATTAAAGTTCAGGTAATTTGTCTTTCATATAGAACTACATTACATGTATTTTACTCTAAATCACTGTTATCGCAAAATAGCTGCTTTTATAAATTTAATGTTAATGAATAACAATTGTAATAAACTACAACGAGTTACGTTCCAGATGTGCATAAGTTTATGCACCATAAGAAAATAATATAAAAAGCTGTACGTACTTTATATGCGTAATACGTGCATTGGTTTATTTTACATTTATTATAAAATAAAACAAGAATAGGTCAACATGCATGCAATCAAACGAACGTGTATAAATCTCTGAGTCGTAGAAAGTTTTCATTTTAATTTCGTGAATAATTTTCATGATTGTTTTTCAAAAAAACTGTTCTATTTAAAATCATACAGAAAAATCGACGTGATCATCTTGCCACTGTTTTCGTAATAACTTCGATTTTATCTTCCAATGTTATTGATGTCACGAAAACACATCCAGTATCGGTAGTCACAGACCTTTCTGGCGGAAGCACCGTAAGAATTGTTTAGAATGTTAGATGACAGCAAAACACATCACTAGAAAATTTTCAAATAGATAGATATTATTCAAATTCACGTGTAATCCATTTTTAAAACGATGCACTTTATTCTATTAACTTAATGTTGTGCAGCGTATTTTTTAAGATAGACTACTCATGCCATATGGTAAAGCATAGTAAATAAGTGTTATATATTAATGGAAAGTTATGAATTTTGTGTTGTGTTGTATTTATAAAAGAAAACAGCAAGAAATCATGCTTTCTTAAATGAACAAAGTCAGACTTTTACCTCTTTTCGTTAGTATACTCATTACGTACAAACTTCTAGTCCTTGTACAGTCAATATCTTCGGACCTGACGAGCCCATCGTCAGAGGTTCAAAACATATTTATTCAAATTTACAACATAAAAAATATTCAAATTTGATAGTCATAGGATAGAAATGATTCAGCATTATCAAATTAATTAAAGTACAAAATTCGAACCTGAAAATTGCATCGTTAACTACAATTTCTTTTATTTAAAATTAATTAAAACAAACTTATCTACCGTCGATATTGGTCCCGAACAGTCCGTTTATTTTTAGCTTTCTTGTTTCCTTCGCATTTTTAATGCTGGAAATGATTCCCGATGAGAAGCGCGAAAGGAAAGAAGAATAAAAAAAGGATCCGATTATTAGGGACAGATAAGTTGCATTTAATTAATTTTAAATAAAGAAGTCTAAAATTGTAGTTAACCATGTAATTTTAATGTTTGAATTTTGTATTTTAATTAATTTGTTAATGTTCGATTCCTTCTAATCTATGATTGTCAAAATCGGATATGTTATATATCTAAATTTAGTGAAATACGTTTGAAACCTCTAATGATGTGGTCATCAGATCAAGGTATGATTTTGGGCTTTAGGTTTTTCTATAGATGTAATTGATATACTGTTGGAAAGCAGAAAATATTCTATTGTGTTAATATGGCAATATATTTTAAAGTTAACATTATGTTATTTGATTGTTATTTTCGTAATATTTCAAATTAGCGTAATTGCAAAATCTAATTTGTATGGAGTACCTCAGCGTTATTCTAAGCAAAACTGTATATTATGAAATTGTTAAATTAAATATATAAATATATATGACCGAGTATGAAATGTGTTTTTCCTCTTCTGTCGATGTAGCTACTAATTTGGCCATTAGTCAGGTCTTATCACACTACAATCTAAAGGCGATCTTCTTTCATAAAAATTGTAATTGTTTTGAAAGAAAAAAATATTTATTGGAAATTTTAAATTGCAAGTTTTATGAAAATGGTCTACTTTAACTGAAGAGGGTCAAAAGACTGGAAATGTACATTTTGAATTTAATGTGAGAATAAAGAAGTTCTAATCTGATCACTTTTTTGATGTTGATGTGATAAGTCTTGATTGATAGCCAAATTAGTAGTTATATTGATAGAAGGGAAAATATGATACAGTAATCAAAAACGAGAAGCTTTTTATAATAAGTAATTAAGACAATGTGCTTAGCTAATGACGATAATACCAATACGCATTTTCTTCTGTCTATATCTTCTATTGTATATGTATATAATAGAAGTTATATGTGTTCAATTGTTTTATAAAAACATTATATATTTTAACGTGTTTAGTTTGCTTATTATTTATTTTTTTTTGAACTATAAACAAGGTATTTTCAGATACGAAGTTGTTCAACCCATACCGAAAACCTTTGGAAAAAAGAGCAAAATGGATCATACTCTGGTGCAATTGGTCAAGTGGTTAAAAAAGTAAAGTTCAATTTTTTCTTTTATTACTGCTCAAATAATGTATATAATACAGCATAAAATTAAAAAATAACATTATTTTTGGTGCAATCATTAAATTTTTATATATTTGATGTTTTAAAATCATTTTTTAGTAACCCCTTTAAACATACTTCGTTACGAATTATGTAATTTCAATTACAAGAAACTAAAACTATAATTGTCTTTTTTCGTTGTATTTAACACTCTACGAAACACTACTTTAAATCACAATTTATTTAAAATTTACAAGAAAATTATTTTACATGTTTTACATATTGAAGCGGATATGAGTCTACAAAAAAAATTGACTCCTCCATAAAACTATCTATTCCTGAGGTGTGAAAAAGATGTATGATGAAGCCTTGTGTTTTCTTCTGTTATCTTGTGAGAATTTCTGAAACAATTTTCTATTACATTTTAAATGTAACTATCGTCCTAACTAGTTTTATTATAGTTACTAATTTATCATTTGGCGTGTCTTCTTCGTTTATCGCTGTGTAGAAAAAAAACTGAATAATAAATATTATACAGATTTGAAGAAAAAGTAGTTACATCGGTGTTCGCATCAAAGAAATGGAATTTTCTTGTTTCACCGAAGATTGTTGTTAACCGAGTTCTAACAAATATGTAATAAAAACCATGTGAAAATCGGGGTTTAAGCATCAAAGCTTAAGCCGTTTTCCGACAACGGGGAGGTGAGTTCCGCTCACTGGGTCAGTGGATGGCAATTTAGGAGGGCGAAAATAGAGTGGGAGGTCGCGGATAAGTCGATAAGGTGTTGACCGAGTACGAGTAAACACACATAATTAAGATATAATATAAATTTAATTAGTGGACACAATATAAACAGGTTACAAATAATAAGAATATTAATAATGATATCAAACCGAAATTATAATAGTAGGTTAGTCGGATTATATCTCGGATATTTCGATTGAGGATAATCTCTGATCCTCTTTATTATTATTTTCGGAATTAGCCCTAGTCCACCTGAGAGGAAAGAGAGAGTTCTACTTACTAAGTTGTAGCTTGTAGAATCTAACCGTGTCATCCGTCTTTGGCGGTCAGCGATGAGGACAGTTATCCTTTGCTTTCTGCTATCTTGGGAGGCCACACCGATAACTGGCCTGGAGCCCTCTTTATACCAAATTTGAGGGGGTGAGAACTATGACGTTATTAAAGATTTATCCGCACACCTGTTAGTGTGTTGATATTTTAATCTTGCTAGTTCGGACAACTGACATTGAGAAATTTGTTCAATTTATTGATATTGGTGTCAAGATGATAAGATTTTATGATATAAATTTCTATAGGTTTGATGGCTCTCACCCATAAATTAACATTCAGCTGACAATAATTTCTTTAACCTGGTCAACTATCTAGTTATTGTTTATATCAAACGTCGTGTTTGACTATGAACGAGGCGATTTATTGCCGTAACCACGTGTTACGTGCAACCAAGAGGTGATAAGAAATATCTCTTATTCCCTTCTTGTTGATATTAACGTTTATAGAATTACCTTTAAACAAATGGAGGAGATTTCGTTTATTGATATTTTAACATTTCCCTTTTTTTTTTCTTTATTCGGGGAGAGCGTCTCGGTCATTGACAGCAGAGGTTCTCCTTTTTCTCTTTTCAGAGAAAATTTCCGAGGTTTACTGTTTTAAAACAGAAAAAGGGTTTCAGACCTTCACAACCATATGGTAGCAATTGTATATTTGCCAATCAATAGATAACTAACAGGAAAGTGACTCTCACTTATAAAATAGTAAATTGGAAATGACGTTAAGTATGTTTTCTTTTGTGTTGATATTAATATTTATTATGAGAAAAATATTTCGACTGTATGAGGACATCATGACAACGATTCAGCATGTTAAAATTAAAGAATGATTAATGTTAATGTAATTTCTTATTATTTCTTAAGGAATGATTAATGTTATTTGCAATTTTGAAAACCGATACCATTCATTTAATAATTAAACAAAAACGTCAATTTGTTAAACAATATATTTATATAAATTTAAGTAATTCAACTTTAAAAATTTTATAAACTCTTCAAAGTAAACAAATATCTTAGTATCACGTAGTTCTAGTTTATTTTATGTAATATTGCATAACGTCAGAAACATGATAGGAATCCCAAATACAGGACAAATTTATCGCGAGACCCATTAGAGAAAACTTACATACTGTATTTTATATCAATTGATACTCCAATCTGTTAGCTACTATACCAGGCATGGCCAACATACGGCCCGCGGGTCAGATCCGGCCCGTCTAATGAATTTATGTGGCCCCCGATCAATCTTTCAATATTAGGTACTGAAGTCCGAATAGCTCGATGAAAAATTCCGATGCCTAAAAATATCAACAACTCACTGTGCGTTTGAAGTTAACCCTCCATTACAAATCTTGTAAGTACAGTGTACAGTGTTGATAAAGCATGTAATGTGAAAAATGTATCTGTAATCTCTATCTACAATTCAGTCTCTACGGGATGACACCACAATGAGATCTCGCACCACCTCAAAATCTTCTTTGGGCAGCCTCTGGTTCGGTCTGTGGAAAAAATTTTCTTTTCAATTCGGGCCGGGGGCAAAAACTGTTGGCCACCCCTGCACTATACAATATATGATATTGAAAAAATCCTACCTGTTTTCCTCCCATAATACCAAAATATATAAGTATGCGGTGTCTGGTATTCCTCTAATCTAAAGAATCTAAATATTTGAAATATATTAAAGTATTAGAAAAAGTAATTTGATTTTCTTTTATATTTATTTATATATAAAGCAGACCTAGTTGCAATTCCATTATTTATTACAAGTGAAAGATTTGAAGCAGCAGATTATTCATCGGTTGTGGTAATGAATCCGATCACTTTTGTACTAATTGAAAGACGGAAAGAAACAGTTTGGACGACAATTACGAAACCATTTTCACTCGAGGTAGGTTTGATTCAACACTAATATAATTTGTAATTATCTAAATAAGTTTGATTATTTCAATTATATTTTTCATTTTTCTAAATAAATCAAAAATTTTATTGTACATTTACGTAAATGAATATTTAAACATTTGTTTGTTCAAAAGTAATAAAAAACATCAAGAAATTTCGTGACAAAAATAAATAAGTGGTAAGCAGAAAGTTGTGGACAGCTGATTAAAAGTTTGTGTTTTATATTCACTTATAAAATAAAACTGAAAAAGTTTAACGAATTTTAAATATATTATAGTGTATTATCTATATATATATAAATGAATGTACGTCTGTCTGTCCTTCATGCATTACTACACCATTTATAGCATTGCCATGAAACTTTGGGAAATTGTATAATATACTCCCGCGAAGGTTTCTGGCATAGTACATTTATCCTACGATAGATGGCGCGTGTGTATACGAGCATTTCATCGTGAGCATTTCAGCAAGGTTAGGAGTTGAAACTTGAAATTTGGTACACAGTTAGGGTACGTCACGAGAACGCACACTAACAAGGGATGTTTTGAAATTTCTCCCGCGGGGAAAGAGACAGGATTAAGGCTTCAACAATGGAAGTGTTAAGTAATGATAAAAGTGTTAAGAATGGAAGTGTTAAGAGAAAGCAACGTGCAAGATTTACAGGCGCAGATGCTGTTTTTTGAGTTAAATCGAACATAATTTTAGACCCATCTAAAAATTTTCTAATTAGTCTGGAAACAGGGGAACCTAATTTTTGCATTCTGTGAAAACGGGTAAGATTGGCTGTAATGTAATAATCTTAATCTTCGATATCGTTACTTTTTGCCCAAGTAACGCCGGGCTTATCTGCTAGTATTAAATATAAGCATCATGGAGTTCACAACAGATAATGATGATTAAAAATCTTTAAGTGATAAACTACCGAAAATATGAAGATATGAACATAAATTCATTTATTTTTCACAGTTTACATAAGTAGTTCTCGTTAACATATTAACTTCTGCAAAGATTACACATGATGATCCACTTTTATGACTTTTGGTAAGTGGATTTTTTGAATAAATATTTTAGATAAAAACTTGTTTGCTTCTTATGAAGAATTATAATATGCAATAAGAATAGAGATTCCCATTTAAAATAGTTAAGTTGACCCCATTTTTCAATGATTAAAGCACCAGTCAATGAAATTCGTAGCACCGTTTTTCGTAGCCTTGAAATCTATTGTTTTTGGTTTAATGAATTACTGTTCAGGATGCATATTTTTCGAGTTATTTCAGTAGATTAATTAAAATGGAAAACAATTACAGATAGCACTTACATGGCGTTGCATATGCTATCTTTTCTCTTTAATTTTTATCACACATACTTCTGTATTAGGGATGAGAAGGTTTATTTAAATAATACAAACGGAAACGTAATTGATGGGACACAGCAGCAAATAATAGAAAATAAAGAAAGTTGGTAAAGGCATGACCGAAGAGTGTCCGGTTTTCATATTTTTATTTGCATGCAACTACATCTCAAGAGTTAACGCTGATTGTTTCACTTTATAAGTCTAACACTCAATTGTCAGTGTTATGTTTCCATCGAAAGCAAATGCTTAAATAAATAATAAATGTAAATCATTGAGTCTATGTTAGTTTGTAAAAATTTCATTTTAAATAACAGCGTTTTTACTTTCCTGGCTCTGTTATATATAACAGAGAAAAAGTATGTCTATCGGTCAGAAGATGATCCTTAAGTTTGTTAACATTTTTGGATTCGGGGACCTTGAAAAGTCGAGAAATTCAAAAAATCGAGTGTGTTTTTTTCTTCTGTATGTATGGACATTAGTGTATGTGTGCCGGGCACGATTTTGTTCATCCTCATCAAAAGTTAATAACTCCCTTGCTTTTTGCTGAAAATTTTTGAAATTTTGCAGGGAAGTTTATGTGTTGGAGGATGGATACTGTTAAATCTTGGTGGTTAATTAAATGTCTACAGGGTGGAGAGATAAAGGGGATAGTCTGTCATAACTCGAGTAGGGTCGGATTTAATAACGATTTTACTCGTTATTAGCATTTGCAATTTTTTTATTATAAAACTCATCCCTACCTTCAAAATTAACTTTTTTAACCATTTTAAAATAATTAAAAATACAAAAAGTTTATTTGAATAAAATATCGTAACAGATGTCGCCACACACGCAATTTTAAATGTTGCCAGAAAGTTAAAGCAACTCTTTGCTGGATTTTATTACATTGATCATTCTCATACTTGTGGAAGATTCCCGTGATATTTCATCACCTGCCCGATAATACCTAGCGTTAAGATGGACACGCTCTTTTTGGAGGAGGTGTCATTCAGGATGGCGAGAAAATGTAAACAATGTATGTGGGTAGTGGCGTTAATTAAACACAGAGACACGAACTTCGTTTACAATTAACATCCGTTTATTAATATAATATAAAAGGCATCTTAAAAATAATCAGGAGATCGCCTTTGGTTCTTAAAACTACCTCGAAACGCAGTGTCCGGACAGGATGCGATGTTTGCGATGAGAAGGTTTCCAAGTTGGTCGCTCTTCCTCGACGCATCGGTGTTTTAAACGTAGTGTCATTGATGGAGAGTGCAAAGAACACAGTTCGTTGGTTCTCGTAACCAGGATAAATCTTTCTCTGTCCCAACCGGAGAGCTCCTAGACTTATAAAATGCTCTTCTTCTCTCTGTGGAACGATCTCTCTGGCCTGGTGAGGCGAAGATTTAGTTATCCTTGTGAACGAAAAACACCAAAGAAAAGACCTCTTTGTCATTGAATTCGAGCCTCTTAAGGGTTTTGCATCTCTGATCGTGAGCTCCTGTTGGTCATGATCTTCATCTTCTACTCATCCGATTGGTCCCTAATTGTTACCAGGGCCACTTGAAACAGAATTCGGAGATCAGACACCTACTATAATTGTTTATTGAATTTTGTCGCGAATCAGCTCGTAATTCACAGTCAAGCGTTTTTACCCCAGTGTAAATATCCCCCGCTGCACGCACCCGGGTGACAATTGGTTTTGTTATACGTTCTATTTTTCTGTTTTCGCGATAGTCGGAGAATTTGGTCGTATTTCCGATCTGCTCTCTTACGATATTTTATTTATCAAAAGTATCTTAATTGAATCAGCTTTCTCTTAAAACAGATTTTGGTCGAGACCTCACATACTGTACTAAAGAACACTTATTTATACTGCACATATATTGAACTTATATAATTCATATGTTTTCAGTTATTCAATTTCATAAAGCAAACAACTTATAATCACCATACTTTACTATTAAAGCACATATTTCATCCTCTGTATATACTTTTTTTATATATTACTAGCAGACCCCGCCACGCGTTGTGGCTCAAAATGTATCTATTATAAATGTATAACACTTTCCCGGTGGGGGGAATTTTTCGAAAAATCCCTTCTTAGTGTACATTCCCTTGACGTACCCTATTAAAATGCAATCAAAAACGCAAAATACCTCATCTGAAATAGTATAAATAGAAGCGGAGTTCTTTACTGTAAGCCTTAATCCTGTCCATCTCTCCCCAGTGCGGGAAAATTTCGACACGTGCGCACTCGAATGCAGCGTTGTGTCAAAATTTCAAAGGAATCGGTAGGAACAAACGAACATTACATTTTTATTTATATAGATAGATAGAAGATGATCTGCTTTAGTTTATCCTCACAAAAAAGCATAATGCCTCACAAAAAAGCAAACTTAAGGCGTCGTACTCGTAGCGCCATCTGTTGGACATAAAAGCGTTAGCCCTAGATGATGTGTTTTAATTTATATGAATGCTTACGGAATAATAAACAGCCAATGTCCACCCCGAAGTTCCATTATAAATATTGGTGAAAGAGTTTTTGAAATCGGATGAGTAGTTTCGGAGATTACCCGCTACATCCAAACTTACTTACAAACATTACCTCTTTATAATATTAGTATAGATTGCTTTTACCCTACGTAAAATACATTTTCGCTGTCTACTAAAAAGCTTGTCATAATGTTGCGTTACTGCCATCTTTTATTTTGCCTAAAGCTTTATTATTCACTTTTGATTCCTTCATTATATAATTTATGAGTTTTTTTTTCATAATTTCACATATAATATTTGTAAAATTGTTACATAAGATGTAAAAATATGAATATCCTGTAAATGTGATTTTTATTAAAAAATTTTATTTTATTTCTGTATTTCGATTTCATAATATTACGCTTAAAACCAAGCGTTAAATTTACATCTACATTTCGTTATTAGCATTCAGTCTAATGCAAAACTTAAGGACAAACACAATTGCTAGCGGTGAAAGCTGAAAAAGTCACGGAACCATTTCATGTCGAGCCTGCCACCACCTTGCGAGTGCCGAATCGCAGCTTGAGGTGGACGCATTCTACAATGAAGGGTATTCACATAGCCATGACGATAATTACATTAAAAATTTAGAAGAAAATTTTAAAAATTCTTACAAAAAGTTAACAGAAGAAAACACAGGGCTTTTTCATCTTTCTTTATCCTATGTTCTTTCACATCTCAGATAAGACTGTTCCTGAGGTGTGAAAAGAGCGTAGGATGAAGAAAAATGAAAAAGCCCTGTGTTTTCTTCAGTTTTAACTTATTATAAAAATTAAAAAGCTTGTCTTGTAAATTTAAAATGTTATATGTATCTTTTTCACCAAACACTTACTTTAATTGCTTTGATTTGTACAATCTTAGTCTTAGTTGTTCTGTATTGGAATGTCGAGTAATATAGTTCTTTCCATATTTTTTGCATTCGTCAACAGTTCTCTGTATTCACGAACAGATGTAGGAAGTTCTCATATTTTAGACATATCTGTGTATCGATAAGTATGAGATGCTCCAAACACAGATTATTTTTTAACCATATTATAATATTTGTTAGTGAATGCTTACAAGAAATACATGATATATCGTTCTATCTTTATTTGAAGTAAAAGATATTTTTCTCTATTAGCATGTCATGCTAATTGATATTATTATTAACCTGTCAGTGTTTTATTCATTACTAAAAAATGACATTTATTTTTAAGATTTGGATCGTAATCGGAATTTCAGTATTCTTTTTTGGATTCATCTTGTCTTCAATAATCAACTACGAACAACAGTTAATTGGATCTAGGAGACGATGGTCACTATGGAAAACTTTTTGGTATTTGTTTACAACGATAACATTTCAAGGTAAAGTTAGCCAAATATAAGTGAACAAATAAATCTTTACTTTTTCTATGCAATGAGAAGTATATTCTAACAGATCTTTCCTTTTCAGGGGCAAATTTAAACAGTCTAAAGCAATTACCGTCAAGATTATCTGTTGGTTTGTGGCTTCTGTCTCTATTAGTTCTCGGTTACAGTTACAGCGGAACATTAATATCTTTCCTAACAACACCCGTTTACGATACGGCACCGACAACATTCGGCGAATTAGCTTCTGCTGTGCAAAATGGAAAGTGGTCTTGTGGATCATACAAGGATGCAAAATTTGTAATATTCAAAGTGAGCGAAATTGATTAAAAATTCGTGGAAAATAAATTACATAAAATATAAAATAATAAGCACTATAGAAATACTGTATTAATAGATGAAACCATAGGAAGCACACGAATGTAATCAGACTGTTATACAACATACAAAAATTTACGATACAAATTCATAAATAATCTATTGTATTTCAAAATAGAAAATGTAAATTATTTAATACATAATAGAGTATGGTACGTTATGGTATTTAAACCGTAACGTTGATTATAAAAGTCATTAATATCCATATTCATATAGAAACTTCATCAAATGTTAACTAAGTTCTGTACAGTTAACAAAAACAAAACTTTCAGTATGTTACGTCATTGGTAACATAAATTGTTTGCGCTGTTATTTTATGATATGCAAAAATCTTTTTTTGTCTATTCTGTCGAATTAATTGAAAGTTAACTGAAAATATGACTATGATAGATATGTATCAAATAAAATTATATTTGTCACTACATAGAGGCTGAAGAGCTTAATAACACTGCCAAAAATTAAAATTATCAATAGTTTTTAAAATTACAACGAAAGATAAAGTGATTTAAAATTATAATTCACATATATATTGCGTTACCACTTATGTTAAAATTGATTTACATCATCTTGTTTTCGTGCTCTGGATTGGTTTGCGACATTTTATGCAATTCTACATAATTCGTAGGTGAAAATTTAATAAAATGTAACGCTATTTACTTTTGTGGGAATCGGGATGGGTCGAAATTGAGAGATAGTGTTACATGCGAAAATAGGGATTTTGGTTTTGTATCAGTAAGTTATCGGTTTTTCGAAAAATGTTAGAAGAACATAATGTTCTATAAATGGCGTAGGAAGGATCATTTACAGATTAATGAAACCCTATTTCGCCAAAACTACGAACTCGTATACTCGTTATCCAACAGAAATATACATCATATACATTATAAAAACTATATAAAAAGAATATAAAATATTAATTTGTTTTTGGATCGTTAAACTTACGAGCAGCAGTTTAGATAAAATATTTTCACCCAGTTACGAAAATCAGAATGACTATTTATTAAAATATGCTTTACTTTTGCACAAAACACATATTATCATTTTACCTCACATAAAATACTTGAAATTTTTTATATATGAATGATAAACAATAAACAGTTTGTATATCCTATAAAAATTATTATTACCAGTTAGATAAAAATAGATTTTTTACGAAAGTAGTTTTATGTATTGTAATTAAATTTACTTTAATTTACATTATTAAGATATATTTTTTTAGGGCGTCAACTCCGGTTACGAAAAAATTATAATGGATCACATCGATAGCAACAACAACTGGATAAATGCCGAAGAAATAATTAAAAGAATAAGAAGCGAGCGATTTGTTTTCATAGATGCTAGTAATATTGTAAATGAAAAAATAATACCCAAATTGAAGGGAAAAATATTGGAGAGCACAGATTCTCTGATGACATTCAGTGAAGCATATTACTTAAGGAAGGATTTTCCGTATAAGGACGATTTGAATAAAATGTAGTATTTTAAGTTAAATTATGATCATCTTTTATATATGTGTATTATTTTAAGTAGAGTATTTCTTTTTATATTTTCAGCGTGGGTCGTATGTTTCAATCTGGCATAACAGAAAAGATTGAAAAGAAAACTTTTCGTAAGCAAGACAACGATGACAATGAAATGAAACCGTTAGACACGACTCAGCTTTCCGGTTGCTTTCTTCTTCTCGTAGTAGGTTACTCAATTGCCTTTATTTGCCTTGTTGGAGAACGTCTAATTGCAGCCGGAGCGAAAAAGTAATGACATCCATTCCATTTAACGATACTCAAATCGCGATGAGAGCATGAAATTTGTTCAAAAACACAAATGTTACTGTCTCTCACCATTTCCTTTATAAAAAATGATATTTAGAATATTTCTTTTAAATTTACTTCAGAATATAATTACGCTTTATTCAAGTACGAATTGTACAAATAAAAAGTTGTAGTGGATATGAATGCTTTGACTAATATTGAAGATGACCAAGACACATGTATATCGAATTGATGTCATCGTTAATAAAATCAAAATAATCAGTATAAATATGGCTACGTATTCCATATAAAATAATAATCGACTCAATATGTAGTGAATTTTTCGTCAGAAATTTAATATTTATCTTTGACGTATAAATAGCAAATGTAATAGATTTATATATAATCTTTTTCCTCTATTTTCTCAAATGAATGTTAAAATATTTCATATTTCAATATTTCTCAATGACTTTGCCATATGAACTCTCTTTTATTCAGAATTACGTAGATTGATACCTTTCTATAGCTTATACGAAATTAGAGCAATTACACGACTTTGAGTAAATATACTGTATAGTGAATATATTAATATTAATCTACAAGATGTCTGTAATATTTCAATAATGAAATTTGTTTTGCTGTGAATAATTTTTCTTATTATACAGATTTTTATAGTTTCCAGCGTATTGAAACCGAAACTTCCTTCATCTTATCTTCTAGTTATCGTACGTAAACAATTATACATTACTATATTTGCCAACATAAAACTGAATACATGTAAGTCTTAATTAAAGTAAGTATTGTTTACTTGAAGACTTATATATGTACCAGTTATTATTGTATAAATACCGTAATTTGGTTATTTAAAAACGTATGTTGCTTATAAATTTGTAAAAATTGTGATGCTATTTTTATAATTTTGACATAATCGGCGAGATGCCAATGTATGGAAATGGATGAGCTTTGGTCAACGAGCTGAACTGCTCGCAAAATTATTATGGGCGAACAGGAAAATTCTGTTAAAATTACGGAGTTAGTTTTTGTGTGTGCATAATATTTAATTGTATGATTTCTATTGTACATAAAAATTTTAATTGTAAAATACATAAATCAATAAAATTAAATTATAAAAAGAAATTCTTACATTCGGAAACTCAGGCAGATACCCCGACAGTTCTGGCCTAAAGTAGCCCCTGCGATATGAGTTATAATGTTTTTATTTTAAAGTAACAAAACTGATTTCACTGCTATGGAAGGAATCTACAACACCAAAAGTACCCCCTTTATACGCTTGTTACTTTGTTAAAAGAAAACACGATGTATAATAAGCAATTAGCATTCATTTAAATATAATAATTAATAGCATTAATTAATTATTAAAATTTTCTTTTATTGATCAGATTGGACAACTTTGTGTCCGTAATACGAAAGGTTAATTAATTGATCCGTAAATAAAGTTTCAAAAATTTGGATCAATTTTATTAAATACAGTCAGAAAAATTCACAGAGAAAACTAACTGAATAAAACATCCTTTATTAATTTATTTACATTTTTCTATCAAAACTCAGTTTTTATACCGTCTTTTTTATCTTTTGGGAAAAATTCAAAGTAATATTGTAATTTAACTTCTCGAAGTCACTGCAAAATGCAGCACACTAAAATAAATATACGTTACTTCGTAAACAGCTAAAATTGCATTTTATTTTTAAATATATTAATTATAGGTTTTTTTTTTCACGAATAAAATAATAACTGTGATAAAAATGATTTATTTATAACATTAATTCAACTAGGAAATTTAGATCCTCAATTTCATATTCCGATTTAAGTTACAATAATTACGTATTGATTGTAAAAAAGAACTGATTATACGATCACTCCAAATTTATGTTTGTTGTATATTAAAATATCGTACTCTATATTATAATATTTCGATTGTGATATTATAAAAATTATAAATTTCAAGATCTTATGTGAAGTACAGTATACCTTAATCATCATTATTATAATAGACCATCATTATATAATACAGGATGGGCTAACTTACTAAGTTATTTAAAAACTAATATACAGTATTTCTCATTTTTAAGTTTTCGATTGTTTTATTTTTTAAATATTTTTACAGTATGTAATATTTATTTAATTACACCTTAAAAATAACACATCTTAAATGTCCACCATTTAGATAACTTTGAGTTATTGTCTCTTAAAATAATTGTTTAATTTCTACGATCTCTCGGAATATAGAAGTATTCGGACAAGTGGATATTAATATTTATAGCAATATGGCATTAACAAATCCAAAAAATGCATTCATTTCGTAATCCATATAAAAACTTGTTAATTCATTACCTATTTTCTTAATTATTTCGTAATTTTGTTTTTGATATTAGTGTTTTATTTGTATATACGTTTTTATGCGCTATTTATACATTTTCGTGTGTATTTTAATGAGTTTCCTTTCCTGTTCGTAGCATCGGATGTGTAAATAAATAATCCATAAAATAAAAAATAAATACGCGTGGACGAGTTAATACTCGTTAAAGGGTGGAAATAATTTTAAAATTAATATTTATTTATTCATTTAATATCGTAATATTATCTGATTTATGATGCGGAAAGACACACATTTGCACACAAAGAAATCACATTATCATATTACAAATAATACAACTTTATATATCTGTTACATTAAGCAATTGTAAATATTACAATTCGACATACGAAAAATATATCTTCGGTAACTATGTAAAGTAGAAAATTAAAAAGCAACATGATCGTATTGCCGTGGGGTAAATCATCCATAATAAATTATTACACAAAAACTCAAAATTTTCGACTTTTAAATAAAATCAAATATTTAACAACACTTCCCAAAATAATGGATAATTTCACCGAAATTAACAAAATATCAGTTTTGGAAATACACTCCATTCACACAAACTATTACGCACCAAGAAGGTATTGGAATCGAATGAAACTTCATTAGTTCGAACGAAATGATGATGGTAATAAGTGACATATTATAGCAATGTTACAAGTTCTCGTACACACCAGTACAGTTTATATCAACCTATAGTTCTAAGAGGATTACCACTTACCTGGAGTGAAGATACAAACCTTTACACACCTTATAAAATCCTGCGTCAGATTCGCCCGTGAATATTGCAACCGCCGCTCAAGATCTTTCCCGTTCACAGATGGCCGAAGACAGCATTGCATTTGGTCCCAGAAATGTACGAGGGATAACAAATATGGAAATGGCAGACTAAAAAAATACATTTAAATTCTTGTAAAATCTTGTTTGCGGTTTAGCAATTTTTTCTGGAAAATGGCTGTTTGCAGCTCAGCCGTAAAAGGCAACACCCTTTTGTGTTGTCTTCCATGGCAGGAATGCGTACGACAGTGTTGTCTTTCATATCATACCAGTACTAGGGAGGACCGACTGTCTTGCAAAATGGCTTGCTAGATCAGCACGCTTTTGGAAGTTGCCTATCAAAGTAACGGGAAAAGATAGTGTTTTGTTTTTTAGCGCGTATTGTTAGGCACAGACGTTTTATTCGATTTCATCACTCGTTTTTGACAGTGTCCAGACGATTCCCATTTAGGCATTTTAACCGAACAGGAACCTTTCGAACTAATTATAAGATGCTCTACTACTTTCTGATTAAAAGTATGAAACTGACTATCAAACAGATAGCCTCCCGCTAGGCTATCTATTGATATTTGATTTGCTCCTCGAACGAAGGTTGGAAGTGCATAACGTCTAAATTAACGAATTGCCCACTACAGATTATCTATATTCCGTTTAATTGCATCTAACTATTATGAGCAGGAGCGCGTTATCAGGATGCAATTTGAAAAATAAAATGTAAACCTATAAAATTTCACTGTCCGTCCGTCCGGTTGTCTGTTGCCTTTCCTGAATTAATTTCTAGAAGGGAGTTACATAGATGAATTCGGAGAGCAGATGTAAAAACCTTAGGAGCAGTAGGCTCTGATTAACTACATACGAACGTCCGATGCAAACCAGAAGTCACGTTATTTTAGTTCAAACCGTTTTTCCTGAAAGCAGTTAATAGAGGTTCGGTACGCTCTATTGTTAAAGGAAAAGTATGATGTACGAGGCAAGACAGTACATACTAATTTGAGGTAGAGAGCATATATTTTAATAAATTAAATAAATTACAAATATAATTAAAATGACAACCCGGCATTGTAACCATGTCACAATAAAGAATTACTCGTTGTTTATATTCTGACCTGATATTGTTGTAGATGACGTGACGTCACAAAAATCACCGCAATAGATAAACTACAGAAAAAAAAACGGCAATTAACTTACACGCAATACAGTTGCATTAAAAATTTATTCAGGACTATAGAGTTCTTATTTTGTGAAATTATTCACAGTAACACACAGGACAATACATTGTTTTTTAAACTAACGCATGAAAACTAAAAGAAATACACAGTAATAAAAACATATGTTGAAGAGCGGAAAATTTCAGATTGCTAAGCGCGAAGAATTGTTTACCGAGCACAACAAAAGTCAAATGATAATAGTTATATGTTAAATGTTTATAACATTTTCCGTGTCGCTTAGTGAATAATTTCGTAATATAAAACCAAGTGTAAATGGATTTTGGATAGAACTGTATTGTGAGTTAGCATATTGGCGTTTATCGTTAGTTCACCTATCACTGATTTTTTAAAATTTACGTTGTCTACATCATTATCAGCTCAATTAAGACAGAGTATTGTGTTACGATTGTTTTTGTTAGTGTCTGGATCTGTATATCATTCTTACAGTCTTTTCGAACTTAAAACAAGTTTATCAAGTGTTCAATAACTACCATTATACATTAGAAAATACACTCTCCGCTTACACATAGAGTTATCTAAATTAATTCTCTATTATATTCAAAATTATTTTCTAAAATTACATAAACTTTATACATAAATATTTTATAGACATTACTTTAATATGCCAATTTATCGGCAAATATGCTACCTTTAACACTTAGCATTCATTATTTTTTATTCCAGTTTGTAATTATACGTTGGAAATTATATAAGAAAAAAATTTTAGCCGATTGTCTACACTTGTGACAATGTCCCAATTTATGTAATTTGCTATATAAAAAGATATGTAAAAGGTACTTTCTTTTCGAAATATTTTGAAATTATATACACTTAACGGAAAAATAATATTCAAGTTATTTAGCTGCTAAATTAATGTAACAAAAATTACAGTAAGTGTAGAAAGAGTAAAAATAAATTATAATATAATTTTGAATATAAAATAACGTAAAAAACAGAAAATATACTTAAAACGAAAGAAAAAATTTCGTCGAAGCCAACGGATAATGTGAATTAATAAAGAAAATTTAAAGGCATTTTTCGCAATATACAGTAGAGTACATCTGGAGAAACAGAAAATATATTTTGACTGTAACGACTACACAGAGGTTTCTTTAAATCTACATACTTTA
Source organism: Centruroides sculpturatus (assembly GCF_000671375.1). NCBI lineage: Eukaryota > Metazoa > Arthropoda > Arachnida > Scorpiones > Buthidae > Centruroides > Centruroides sculpturatus. The sequence goes on along the minus strand of NW_019385526.1, from coordinate 58,700 downwards.
TTCTGCTATTTCTGTGTAAAAATTCCAAGGTTTGTACTGTATTTTAAACTGACAAATAACATTATATAAATTACTTCTTGTAATTATTGTAAAATAATTCTAAAACTAACCGCGAGAACCTTAATCTATTTCAGGACTCGTTAAATAGAGGAGATGGAATGCACAAGAATTAGAGGCCAGCAATCGTTTCTGTCAGATATTTATTGTGCAACATTCCTTTCTCTGTAATTAACAAATAGCGCTGGAGTAGTACGAATTTACAATAATACCTACGCAACAATATGGAAGAAAAACAAACTAATCTTTCTCTCATCAGAATTTTTGTTTAATAATGACGTTTATCGGTAATGCCGATATGCGTTATTTCCTTATGCGTCTATCATCTTGGAAGTATTGAGGAAGACATCATCCACAGTAATTTTTACAAATAATAGCACTGACTCTCAAATAATTATTTACAAATTTATAATTATATTCTTACATGTGCATGCATTTACCGAGTGTATTATTCTATGGAAAAATTCATAAGATTACAGGTATTATTTATTATTTGTTTATGACTTTCGAAAAATTAGTTATCATCCATATATATATATATATATAACTACTGGTAAATAAATTCTTGTGAATAATTTTCTAGCTACAGTTAAGCTTTCTTATCATTTAATCACGCCGATTAGACAGAGACGATTACCTCATCTTATTAATTAATATTTAATATTCTCTTTATGTGGCTTTTGTAGTGTATATGACGTAAATTTCTGTTCGATAAAGAGTATACGAGTGTAAAGTATTAGCTTGTAAACGGAGAGGGAACGAAAGAAGCACCGACCTCGCTAATTGGATTCGAGTTTGGTCGCCCGTAGACCACTCTCCAGATGGTAAACTCCTGGCATTAAACAAGTGGGTCGGATGTTCGACAGACGCAAAAGTAAGCTTCACCCTTATCCCATCAAAACGGACTGGTGAAAGCTGTTCGCACAAGGAAGATTTGTACAGTAATTGGCCGGAAGTTCCCGTCCAAAAATCCTTACATTGCGGAGCGAACGAGAGAGAAGGGAGAAGGGACCGAGACTGGTAACGAGACACTTGGAAGACCCTCTGAGATTAGAGAGAAGATACTTCTCCGCAAACTATCTCAGGGACGGGTAAGTGCTGAGACCACATAAACCGGACAAATTTTTTATAATAGTTAACAAACAGCAGTTTATTTAATTTTCGGAATTTTAGTTACATTTAAGATAGATATAGTAGTGTTTAAAATGAAATGATGCTTTCTGATCTTCATTGAAAGTGCATTAGCTACATGTGAAGAACGATGAAATAGTTTCTAATGGAAAAATTTGTTTTCAGCAAGATATCTTCTCGTTATTACTTCTTTCTTGTTAACTTTGCAATCAGCAATTCTGAAATTAACGAAGAAAATGATAATGCATATCCAATAAGCAATAAAATGAAAGCACCGCCGAGTTCTTCTAATTTTAAGGGTTGTATTGCTTGAATTGGAATTTCCTCGTCAGTGTCATTTTTAAAGCCATAAATTTTGTCAACAACTCCAGTTGAAATCCAGTTCGATATTCTTGAAAAAATTAAATAGAAAAATATTTACAGATTAAAAATATCATTTGTAAAATAAATATTAAAATTACAAAACAAATCTTACATTGTGTTTAGTTCCCTTTTGTAAGGAAATTCTTTATTCATCGTAAACGCTGCACTAAACACTAGAAGTGCATCGTCAGAAATAAAAACTTTTCCTCGTAGCTGTTGTTTTAATTTTTTCAGTTTAGACATATTTGATATAATAGCAAGTCTCCGGTTCTGTAAATGTGTGATGACTACATCCATTTCAGTGAAATAATTATTATTTAATGTAAGGTGTTCTTTTAATATCGACCCATCTCCTGTTTTCGATTCCTACAAAATACCATATATCTACTCTTCATATTTTTAAAAGTCAAAAAATATATATTATTTAAATTTCCTTAGTTATAGGATAGCTGTTCTTATTACTTTTAACTCTGTAATCCTTTTATTTCAGGTATAGTATTTCATACAGCAAACAAATATCCAATGGTGCAACCCCCTACAATTTATTAATCAATTTTCTCCTCAATCTCTGTAGTACTAAGATGTATTTAAAATTATAAACACTGCATATGTTCTTATACTCGGAATTGAACTTTTACATATGGTTGTTTTTCTATGAAAGCACGTACAAATTATATGGCACTGAAGAGAAGTTCAGAATTTACGTCTGCCCGAAATGCATATGTAGAAAAGAAAATTGAATAATAAATTGTATGTGGTGAAACCATTAAATATTTGTTTTCTATATGAAATACCATATTTAATACAAAAATATTATAGAGTTAACACTAATATATATTTAAATGTTTTACATAAACATTTCGTATCAGATGTGTAGAAATCTAGTGTTATTCTAAGTATTATTTGGAGTTTAGACATAATGATTGAACGCTTAAATAGAATATTATTGTTTCTAAAACTGTAATTATCAGAATTTTTAGAAATAAAGCTGTTTTTTTTTCTATAGAAATAAATTGTGTATGAATAATTTACTACTTAAATAAACACAAAAGATGTATAAATTCCCTAGTTTAACTTTATAAAAGTGAAATTTTCAGTTCAATTAATTATTAGCGAATTGAAGTAGTTTTTTTTTATTATGTAAAATTATTTAGGGAAAAACATATAAAGAAGAAATTATGATTTTTAAAGTTAGAATCAGATTAATGCAAAAAGATTGTGAATTAAGAAGCACGCAATAAATGTAGACACTTGAACGCTGTAAGACTAGTTGATAAAAAGGAGAGAATTAAACCATAAGCTATTATATAACATTTATTTGTATTATTAGTAAAAGCTCGGCAGAAATGAACGAAATACAGTAATACCCCGACTTACACTGCCCCGACTTACGCGAACCCGGAGTTACGCGATTTTCAAATCTCGTCGATTCGTCTTTTGTTTGAGCGCCACGCAACCCTTGATTACTCACTCCCGTCACACTATTGTTCAGCTTACATGTTCGGATGTGTCGCGCGGAATCGACATATAGCTACAATTTATTTTGTGTTATTTATTTCTGTGTTTGTTATATCTACGGAGACTCGAGAGACTCTACTATGTCATCCAAACGAAGTATAACTAATTCTTCTGCATCAAACAAGAAAAGAAAAACTTTATCTTAGGAATGTAAAGTTAACATTGGGTATGTTCGTAAAGTCGAACGAGTTAA
>NW_019385526.1:52855-54998 GCF_000671375.1 Centruroides sculpturatus | reverse complement strand
CGAGCGAGCGAGAATATGTGGCGAGAAGAGGCGAGAAGCGATAAATATCAAAACCTGTCAGATATGTGCGAGAACCAGAAATTCGCTCTCGCCAGCGTTATTTCTCGCTTCTCGTTTGTGCATGGTTTTCCTTTGCGAAAACTAAATCGCTCGCAACCTCTCGCTCGCTCTAAATTCGCGTCTGCATAGTCGCACCCTTACGCGAATTCGACTTACGCGGTTACCGCTCGGACCCACTTATCGCGTAAGTTCGGGGTATTACTTTATGATAGAAAAGAATCAATGAAAAAAAGAATAAATAAATTTTTTTGAACTAAAACATCATTCGGAAAATCATAAGTAGAAATTTCCATAGAATGTTTTATTACGGCATATCTCAAAGATAAGAAATAATTAAAACTTCAAATACACTTCAATATTATATATGTTTCATGATTAATTTCGACCTGTCCGATATTTACCGTTTTAACAGTTAATTGCGTTTCTTTCACATTGAATACTTTTTCAAATATTTATTTCTGATTTTCGTCGTATTTTCTTATAACAGTAGCAAATTAATATCATTCCAGAAATATTTCAAAAATTTTTTGATAACTTTTTTTATGGTGTAAAGTCCTCTTCACACTTACAAAGTAATTTCATTTTGTGTACGAAAAAGCGAAGCTAGGTGTGACAGGCCAGTACTGACAAGCTTATAACTGTTTTCATGAGGCTGGTAATACGAAACTCCATTATTGTTCTGTGTCTCGCTTAGAATTGCATGTGAAGTGTATCAGAGAATATTGCCCAACATTGAAGTTATACTAATTAATGTGCTTTTTGTGTTTAAAAGTAAAATTTGGTTGATGTTTTAAGTAGTAATTGTTCACGCATACGATGAGGTAAGTTTATACTGATTTTATATCTATGGGCAACAGTCCTTTGGGCGTCAGTGTACAGAATGCTATGATGGAAATACGATGTTGTCCTAATTACAGAGATAAAACTTTAGAAAACGGCAGATGGATAGTTGTGAAACGCAACAAAAGGAAACATTGTTACACTGTCACAACGAACTCCGTTTATCTGCGTTTAATCTGTAATCTTCTTCTACAGAAATGGTACATAATTACAACAGGAAAAGGGAGAGAGCAAAAGCAGGCTTATAACACTACGTAAGAGCGACTAAAGAAATAGTAATGAACAAGACTCTTCAATGTCTATACTTTGATATGTCACTAACGTCGCCTATCCTGGTACTGTTAGATTCACATAAACTGTATTAATATACAGTGGTACCTCGGTATACGTCTGCTTTAGAATACGTCCAATTCGGAATACGTCCTGTTTGGACGAAACAAATTTTGCTCGGTATACGACTTTTGTGCGGTATACGACATAATTCAATTATACGCGCTGGAATCACAGAATTTGTTTCAGCATACCACATGCTGAAACAAATTCTGTGATTCCAGCAGGACTCTCCACATTGGAGCCTGCATGTTCGATGTTTCCTCGACACACAGTTTCCCGATTGTTGGATTGGGTGCGAAGGACCGATACCGTGGCCTCCTTGATCGCCGGATATTACGACCTTAGACTTTTGCTTTTGGAGTTTTGTCAAGGACAAGGTTTACACCGGTATCAAAATTCATGACCTTCAACGTCTTCGTGTGCGCATTCACAATGCTGTTGCTGCTGACACGCCTGAGATGCTTGAAAGAACCTGGGAGGAAATGGAGTATAGACTCGATGTTCTAAGTGCAACAAAAGGAGCTCATGTAGAGGTTCACTGATTTTTTTAATAAAACTTTTTGAGTTTTTCATCATACAATGTGCATTGTTTTACATCCTTCCTGAGCGGTAGACTTTTTACAACAGTTTGAAATGTGTCAGGTTCATGGTGGACACCCTGTACATTATAATAGAAAAAAACATTCCAAATAAACTCACAATAGGTGTTATCAGGGTTGGAAAGTTTATTTTTTTTTAAATAAAACAATAATACACGTTTTATTTAGAAACCTTTGTTTTTTTGTTTTAAAACAGTTTTATATTACATTATAAAATACTGTTTTAAAACAATGTTTTAAATTTAAAAAATAATGTTTTATTACATAAATTTAGTAAATAAACTTTTTCTGACTTGTGAGCTAAACGTGAG
>NW_019385526.1:43700-45657 GCF_000671375.1 Centruroides sculpturatus | reverse complement strand
TACAGTGGTACCTCGGTATACGTCTGCTTTAGAATACGTCCAATTCGGAATACGTCCTGTTTGGACGAAACAAATTTTGCTCGGTATACGACTTTTGTTCGGTATACGACATAATTCAATTATACGCGCCATCAATGAACAAGTAGCACTATCGGTTGTACTAGACCAGACTAGACGTTCGCGGTGCAACGGTTTATAACTTTGTTTAATTTCTTCTGATTTTAATTCGTAAGTAAAATTTTATTATTTTTATTAATCGCGAATCCCAAAAAGGCAAATGAAAAGCGTCAGAAAACTAAAAAAATGACTAGAATTACAATGGCAGTGATGAAAGAGATTGTTGAGAAATACGAAGGTGGCACGCGTGTTCGAGATTTTAACTGTTGTTTACTGTATTCCGAGAACGACGTATGGACAATCGCAAAAAATAAAGACATTATAAAATCTGCTAACGTTGCGAAAGGGGTTAAATCAATTTCTAAACAGAGATCGAAGACATTAGATCATGTCGAGAAATTGCTTTTGCTTTGGATAACTAAAAACAGTGCTGGAGACAGCGTATCGGAAGCAATTATTTGCGAGAAAGCTAAAAAGATACACGCTGATCTCACGAAAAATCAAGCAGGAACTAACCAGTAAAGCGAGGTGTTTAAAGCTAGCCAATTTTTTTACACGAGAACGGATTAATCATTTTTACATTACTTCTTATGGGAAAGGTTGGTTTGGTATACGTCCAATTCGGTATAAGTCCAAACATCGGGAACGGATTAAGGTCGTATACCGAGGTTCCACTGTAATCCTTATCATGTTTGCCTTCATTGTCAATCTGAAACACATGACAAATGTAAGGCTGGTTACGTTGCAGCCAAATATGCCAACGATTAGCCCAATCTAAATATTTTGGATTTATAGATCTTACCTAGTTTAAGTTAACTTTTTTTATTCTTAATTTTTATACCTTACCATAATCTCAGTTGATTTTTAGAATATTCTTATTTTTAACTGCAGTATTATGGAGGCATTGTATATTGTGAGGGACGAACAGACCCACAATAAAGTGTTATTTTAAATTTTAATTATTGGAAACTTTAATCGGTTAAATTCGAACGTTTTATCGAGTTAGGCTAAAAGCCATAAAAATTATGTCCCACGGAGTTTGTTCCTTGTTGAGTCGGATCAAGTTAGTCAGGGAGTAGTTTTTTTTTATTATGTAAAATTATTTAGGGAAAAACATATAAAGAAGAAATTATGATTTTTAAAGTTAGAATCAGATTAATGCAAAAAGATTGTGAATTAAGAAGCACGCAATAAATGTAGACACTTGAACGCTGTAAGACTAGTTGATAAAAAGGAGAGAATTAAACCATAAGCTATTATATAACATTTATTTGTATTATTAGTAAAAGCTCGGCAGAAATGAACGAAATACAGTAATACCCCGACTTACACTGCCCCGACTTACGCGAACCCGGAGTTACGCGATTTTCAAATCTCGTCGATTCGTCTTTTGTTTGAGCGCCACGCAACCCTTGATTACTCACTCCCGTCACACTATTGTTCAGCTTACATGTTCGGATGTGTCGCGCGGAATCGACATATAGCTACAATTTATTTTGTGTTATTTATTTCTGTGTTTGTTATATCTACGGAGACTCGAGAGACTCTACTATGTCATCCAAACGAAGTATAACTAATTCTTCTGCATCAAACAAGAAAAGAAAAACTTTATCTTAGGAATGTAAAGTTAACATTGGGTATGTTCGTAAAGTCGAACGAGTTAAACGAGAATGACGTCATCGTTATTCCTATTTCGTTTGACTTTACGAACGTACCCATTATTAAAGACTTCAATAGAAAAATGAAAATTTGTGAATTGGCAAAGAAGTTTGATCTACCGGAATTGTCGGTCAGAACAATTATAAAAGGCAAAGAAAAAATTCTCGAAGCTGTGAAAAAT
>NW_019385526.1:29101-38867 GCF_000671375.1 Centruroides sculpturatus | reverse complement strand
AGTACCGTCAGTTTAAAAAACTAAAACAACTGTACTTTAAAATGGTGTAAAATGAGGGTTTTTATTAATTAGTGACCCAAATATAACAAATATTTGTGTTTTTAAATAAATTTTCGCTTGTCTTTTTTTTAATAAATGAATTTATCTATTTCTAAGTAAAAATTGAAAATGTCTGTATAAGTAATTTTTTTAAATATTCTTTTTCATGATAAAGTTTTAATACTTATTATTATAATCCAAACATGTTAATCCTGAAATATACTTGTATATTGGGCCACAAGTATAGGCCTATATAATATATACTTGTGGCCCAAAACTCCAAGACTTCTTCCAATGTGGCCCAGAGAAACAAAAAGGTTGGACACCCCTGATCTACAGGTTGATATACAGGAATTGCAACAGTTGGGTGAGTATTTTGAACCATTAAAAGTTTTAAAATTTTCTATAGCTTGCTATAAAGTTTTCCTGGATCATAACTCAATTGAATCTATATAGATATTCTTTATTTCTTCGCCCGAGTAATCACCATAGCGTTACGAAAAAACGGGCCTTCTTCAAAAATGTATGAGATAATACATATACATTGTTATCTATGATCTATGAAAATTTTATTAATTACTTTTGCAGCAAAAGTTTTTTTATAACATTACTTTTATAGTGTTCAAAATGACTTGCAACAATTTGGGATCACTGGAGTCATGCAAGCAGCCAAAGACAGATTTGATATAGCTATCACAGACTTTTAGCAAATCTTCTGGACCCAATATACCAGAGTTCAAAGCTCACAGACAGTATGAACAAGGCCGGATTTACCCACTTTGGGGCCCTAGACACTTTCTTTTTACTGGGCCCCTCCCTCTCCCACAAGAAATAGAGCACACAAATAATATAAAACAATAAATAAAACAAAACTAAACAATGTGAAAAACTAAAACAAATCTTAATTTTTTATTAATAAGAAATATTTCATCGCTATAAAAAAAATCTAAATTATCTGACAAATCTTATTTACAAATGTTTTCAAAATAAACAGTTTGACCGGGATCTTCTAAAAACTGGGCCGTATATATTTGTCTCATTTGTCTATGCGATGATCCTGCCCTGAGTGTGAAGGATGCTGCACTAACTCTGTGCCACGCTTACTACTGCTAGTATGTTTTAAAATACTTACGTATTTTAAAACATACTAGCAGTAGTAAGCGTATGCAAGCGTATGTAAGCGAAGGCATAGTGTATGCTAGTCTGTTTTAAAATACTTACGTATTTTAAAACAGACTAGCATACACTATGCCTTCAGTTTTAAAATACTTGGCAAAATCTATCCCATTTCTGCAACACATGTTTGCAGAGTCTGTGTTAACTAATATGACTGCTCCTACATGGTGGCAGTCATTACGTGACAGAATTGATGAACCTGTTTTAAAATTAGTTACACAGCTGCACACAGCAGTGGCTTCTTCAGCGGGAATTGAGAGAATTTTCTCTTCCTATGGACTTGTTCATTCAAAACTTAGAAATCGACTTGGACAGGAAAAGGCAGCAAAGCTTGTTAAAGTTTTCAAGCACCTAAACAAACACTACTGAGCGTTGTACATTTCTGAAAATAAGAAATTCTTCAAGCCACTGCTATCAATCCTGTTTTGGTATTTGTACATGCAAATCTTAAAAATGCCATTGCATAAAGAAACATTTAAAAATGCTATATTTTATATTAAATAAAACATTCTGTACATTCCTGAGTCTTACACTGAAGATTTTCTGTTTTTTTTCTTTTTCTATTTTACTAGATCAAGTATTTTATTTCCAAAAAACATGTTTTAAATGTTTTAAAACATTTGTTTTAAAAAAATGTTTTAAATCAAATGCCTATGTTTTAAAACCTGTTTTCATAAATGTTTTAAAACATTTTTTTTAAATCATGCCAAACCTGGGTGTTATATTCGTGGGTTTTTTTTATCTGATTATAAGTTTTAAGTAAAAGCCTGTTATTTTTTGATTCTTTGGACTTTGCAAGCCTTTTGCATTTTTATCATACTTGTCCCATGCTTGTCACACATGCCCCAAGATTGTGGCATACTGTGATAAGTCATACACTTGTGGAAAATAATAAATTACTCGAAACTATTTAAAGCATGCTTAAATGTTTTATGCTTATATAATGAGGGAAACAACAATGTATACAATTCATATGATTGTATTTTAGAAGTCCATGCAGTATACACATTATATAGTAAAAACTGTCATAACTAGACACGACCACCCCTACTAATTCTCATAGTAAATCTTGTGTACTTTATACATATTAAGTATTAAATATGAAGTAATATATACCAATAGAAGTATTAAGCAATATATACTGATATAAAATGGAGTACTGCAAATTTTGCAAAAACTTGAAGAGCGCAACAAACCTTTATGAATATCTTCGGAACACGTAGAACACTATCTTTATGCACCGCATTTTTTCCCTTTTCGAAGTAGACTAAACTGTTGTATTCTAGCATATGGTATAGCAGAAATTACAAATAAATACAGAGAAATATTGTGTGATTGCTTTTGTATATAAAATATTTGGAACATTTTATATATCAAATTATTTTTCTGTTATTTTATAAATCGAGCATTTATTAATAAACCTAGAAATTTGGAACATATTAATAAGATATAATATTGATAACTCTATATTATCTATTGAGATTTCAGTATTTGTTCATTTAAAATTTAATGTGAAAAAATTGATGTTAAAAGTGACTGTCTACCATAATTTATGGGAGTAACTTTTAGGAAAATTTGGAAATGAATTAAAGAATATATATATATACAGTATTGTATCTAACGGTTTCTTAGGGCTTTTTTAAAATACCCAAAACAATCTATCCTTAAAACATTACAAGGAAACTTAATTGATCAACAATATAATTAATATTATTACCATTATAAAGGTTCTAACAGCGACATTTGCATATATTCCACATTCATAATCTCCCTTTTTGACTGCAGATGCCATTTCTTGAAAATTTTTCGGTATTGACTGTTCTTCAGAAGCAGTAAGGAAGGACACCAAACATCCGCCATAGCTGGATAATAATACTAAAACTGCTAATAACCAACTTCCAATCGTTAATCGAAGTGAATAATGATTAACTTGGTTTAAAATATTACTTTCTGCAATGCGTAACGACAAGGAATTACTTCTCAATGTCAGTTATTTAATATCTTAAGTAAGTAAACTTACCTTGATTACTCAACGTGGAAAACAGAAACCAAAATATTTTTCTGAACGATAATCCATAGGCTTTTCCCATTATTTTATAATTGGCGCGGATCATAAAATACAATGCAAATCCAAAAGTGATAAAAGATGCAAAGATTAACAGCCAAATCTTTAAGATAAATTTTCAGATTCATTTTATTGTTATTAAATTTTAGATCAATTTTACAAATATTCATTTACCTGAATGGAAAACGGTCGGAAGAGTGCGTTCCAAGTAAGTTTCGTTTCTGGAACCATTAAGAGAAAAGTGTTTGGGTGTATGGACACAGTTGTAGAAAAGTCGGATACCTGAGTTCGATCGTAAGTAAGAAATATATGCCTGAAAAGGATGTCCGCTTCCTATAAAGAAAATGTGCGCCGAAGATTTAAAAATTGATTTAAAAGTAAATTATTTCGAAAAATTTGATATACATCAGAAGTAACATAACAATTTTATGCTTCTTGGTATTTATAATGTAAATATAGACCATCCTTACAAATATAATTATATACGTAGTTATACCCATTGTACTACAAATTTAAATTGTAGGAGCCGATTAAATAATTTAACGATAGACGTATAACGTAACTGATTTTTCAGTTTATTTACCGAATTAACAACTTGTCCAAAACATCCGGTATATTCGCCAAGTTCGTTTCTTCCTATCACTTTATCTTGTATCGGCTTGCTTACTTCATAACTAGAAATAAATACTTTAGAAATACTTTGATTATTCAGTATAGTCCGTACTAATAATAGATTATGTTAATAAGTTTATCTTTTACAATTATCGTATTTGCAAAATGGTGAATAATATATTGCCGACCATTATAATTATTATTCTGCATTACACAAAAAATTCAAATATACCGAGTTGTCTGTAAGTCGTTTTATCATTTAAACCTTTAATAAATTTTGTTTGTTAATTTATTATATTTATTTTTGATGTATTAAAGTACAGAAAGTGGAAATTTTAAAATTACTTATGATTTTCTTATGATTATGATTCTTATTACTTATGATTTGAAAATTGACATTCTGAGTGAACCCTTTCTGTTGCATACTCCGTAACGGCACCTCGAGATATTTGCACTCGAATTTCTTTCTTAATATTATCTTTAATCTGCTGGATTGTCCGGGAACTAATTTATGCTCGTTAGTTCGCTTGATCTCAAAGAAAAAATTTTGGTTTCGTGTAAGATTCGTATCGTACGTGTAGAGTGTTTCTAAACTATAGAACATACACACGTACGTTCTATAGTTTAGAAAGACTGTGCGATGATTTCGAAAATAAAAGACAAGGTTATTTTTATTCATCTTTCGTCAATTGCAACAAGATAACTTTCTGGCAAACACGCTTTCAAAGCAGGAAAAAAAAAGTTATTAAACTTGTAAACTGTAAAGCAACATATACGCACCGTGTATAGATATATTTCCGTTTTTTTTCTTTTTATATTAATATAGTAGTTTTAATGTGTTTCTACTATGTTATTTCGAATTAAAATATAAATTTTAAAACAACTCGATTAATTTTCATTACATAAATTTATAGATCTATGATAATTGTAATTAAGTATACCGTATTTCTGGAAACATAATTTGTATTTGCTTGAATATTTTATATAATAAATAATTCCCGAATTTTGAGAATGAAAAACAAAATCAAAATCAAAATTTTAATTGCTGCTAAAAAATTTCACAAACTGAATGACAAATTAGGAGAATTTTTTTTCAGATTTAAACTAAGTAAAAGCCACAATGATGAGAGAAAGTTAGAAACAATACAAAGTATATGAATTTACACGTTCGAATTTTATTCGCATAACATAAACTGGATGTTGGAAAAATAACGCACCCCGGAGCGCCTGACGAAGTGAGAATGCAGCCCAACAAGCACGATATGCAGTATACTGTCTATTGTTATGTTATTATGCGCAATTATGGGAAAATGTAACGTAAAATGTAGGAATAACAACATTTGTACCACATACGTACTGTACAGTACAATACTGATTAAGCAATAACTAGTAAGTTGTTTTAAATCAAAAATATTTTAATCGTAAATAAAATTACATGTTAATTTCATGTTTCTTTTATGAAATGGAGAAAAGGAAAGTGCTCTCGTAAACTCCAAGAAAAACGAAAGTATCGATAAGGACATTTTATCTATTTCATGAGGTATTCTAAATGGACGTCACTGGCTATCTGGCAGTATGCAAGGCCACTCATTAAATCTTTATTAATCCTCCTAAGTTGGTCAGCCAATTATGTATTATCGTAAATCTTCAACTGCTGTTCGACAAACCTCTACCTTTATCCCCAATAAAAAAATTTAATGGCGTCAAATCAGGAGAGCGAGGAGGCTATGGTTAAGGACTTCCTTGACCATTCCACATTCGTGGAAAAGTAGTATATAACTGCTAAAAGGTGAACATGAATGAGTGGGGCTCCATTAAGTTGATAAAAATGGAGTAATGAAAAGCTACATCTGCGAGTAGTGATCGAGAAGTTCTATAAAAACTGCAAATGCTTTCAAGAGTTAAAGATACCGCCAATAAAAATGGCCCAAGAACTGGTCGGTCAAGTAATTATTCGGTTAAAACTACCGATGTTACGTGTTCTTTACTTGCAAGCAATGCAGATTTTCCTGCACCCAGTTTTATGAAGTTTACATTGCCACAATCAAAAGAGGACATTTCATCCGTGAAGCAAATTTCCCTGGTAAGAGTAGGGTCCTGTTGCCGAACACCACAAACATTTCTGCAAAGTTTATCCTTGCCTTATAGTCTAGTCTTCAGAAATAAGATCTTTGACGATGACGTTGCGACTTGTACGGATGATAACAGAACTTCATGAGAATCGTAAGAATAAAGGTTGACACAATTCCTGCTTCTAGAGTCATAATGGAAATAGTTGGGTTTATTGTGAATATACCTATGATGTCGTAGCTACATCATCTGTCATACAACTCCTGAACGTCCAGGTCTTAGGACATCATCTGTGTCATTCGTGCGTCGAAATTTAGCTACCATTCTTAAGGTTGTAGTATTTTGATAATAGAATAGATTGATATGCAATCTATGGAATTGCGCTGCAACATTCCTTGTGCTACATTCCAGAAGGTGTATTTTTAACATTACGATTGTCTCTGCCTTTGTAACTTATATCTCATTCTGTCACACAATGCACTACGCATACTGACTTTAAATACCAGTTTGGAGTAAAATTATACTACCGTCGTAGACACATTAATTTATATCACGAAGGATGTTTGCAATATACTGTACACTAATAAAGATTCACTGTACTGTACAGTACAGTGAATTTGTATTAGTAATTATCGAAAATCGACATGAGGAATTTCATCAACAATTCTTGATAGCACATTGTAACCTGCAAAATCTGCAACAATCTGCAAACCTATCACAGACAGAATATACTGTACACAGACAGAAAATACTGTACAGTCAGGTTAATGGCATCAGGTACAGTACCAGTTCATTCTATGATCGCCTGACGACATTAAGAATGCCGTTCAGCAAAGCAGCGGCGTCTTCAGTGTTTTATAAAACGAAATTCTTACTTTGTCAGGCGTTCCTACGGTGTATTATTTTCCTAGAATGAGATAGATTACACTACTTAGTTTTATCGTATAACTTCGGCCACATGTAACATATATTAATATATCCAAAATATTGTATAATTACTGTTATGAAATCGTTAGACTTATTTTATCATCATTACGATCTGGTAAAATGATATCAAGTATTTACTAATAGCCTATATCATTCAGATAGTTAATATTTGAATATATACAGTAGATCCCCCTATAAGACGGTAGGTATGTTCTGTTCTTTATGAATCAATTTTGTAGGAATCATAGTTTACGGACTACGGCTGTTTGAAAGGTTTTCTTTCATAAAATTAATCGATTCTAGACTAATTCGACTCAACATTTCCAAAATACGTATATTTTTTTGAAAATAATCCGTATAAACTACGTTATAAACAAAAAATTGTAGGATTGCTTACCGAGTGTGTACCGTTCGACTACGCCCGTTGCTAAAGCTTGGTTTCGTCGCGGAACAGCGCATCAAACCGCGGCCGCGATTTCTGATATTATTTTTCTGCGAAAACTTCGTTGACCTTTGGAGACATCCTTAATATAAATAATTTTTATGGCCGTTAAATAAGAAATGTTTCTTTCACAAGAAATGTATAAAATTACAGTACTGGACAGACGATAGGTCGCCTAACTCGCCGTAGCGTGACGCTAGACGGCGAAAAATATATATTTAATTATAATAAAGTTACAATAAATTAAGTTAATATATAATTATATATACAGTACCTAATTTATATATAATTAATATATAATTATATGTACAGTACCTAATTTATATATAATTATATGAACAGACGATACTAAACTCAATTTATCCGCCTAAACGTCCGTAGCGTGGCGCTACGGACGGCGGGAAAGTAGTTCGGCTGCCCGATGACGTTTTACCTATTATAGGAGTTATTTTTACCGTTGTTTACGGATACTGCCACAATTTTTATAGGAATCATAACTATAGGAAACGGTTTTATAGGGGGATCTACTGTACATATATACAATGTATATATATATGTATAGAAACATGTATAGACATTTAAATTGAGAAAGACGTATGTCAGACATATTATTCAATACTCGTTTCACGAAACTCTTTCTTCTTGAGAATAATTTTTTTATATACAGTATATAACATTTTTTGTTTCTTTGTGTTGTCATGAAAATTAAATTTATTAAATTTATGCACTTGTAAAATTATCGTGGAAAAATTTATAATTAATACAATCTGAAGATTTTTTGATAGGAAATTTTTGCTTCATGTTAAAACTGCCATCATTCGTTACTATCTCTTACTACCGAAAATAGAGCAAATACAAATTTCGTAAATTTGACAAATTAATATCCTGGTTCCAATCTACTTTTACATCTAAGAAGAGGCATGATTTATTGAAAAACCATTAACAAACAATGACAGAAAAACTATTCGGTAACAGTTTCAACTTTTAAAACGTCTTATCAACTATTAGCATAAAGCACTTTCGAAACAAATACCAGTAACAATATAAAAAGTATTAATCGAACTTGAAATTAACTATGCTAGCCGCTTATGAGATTAACGCCGCAAGAGATTCATCTATCTATTAGATAATATGAAATAATAAAATTTAATCGTAAATTTTTTGGATTTTTTTCAAATAAAAATGTTTAGATTAGAAATACAATCTCTCAAAACCGTAGAACTTCGTACGCTGTATTTAAACTCGTGTTTTGTAATAGTAATAATCTATAAATTATTACTGCAATTTGCGGATGATAACAGAACTTCATGAGAATCGTAAGAATAAAGGTTGACACAATTCCTGCTTCTAGAGTCATAATGGAAATAGTTGGGTTTATTGTGAATATACCTATGATGTCGTAGCTACATCATCTGTCATACAACTCCTGAACGTCCAGGTCTTAGGACATCATCTGTGTCATTCGTGCGTCGAAATTTAGCTACCATTCTTAAGGTTGTAGTATTTTGATAATAGAATAGATTGATATGCAATCTATGGAATTGCGCTGCAACATTCCTTGTGCTACATTCCAGAAGGTGTATTTTTAACATTACGATTGTCTCTGCCTTTGTAACTTATATCTCATTCTGTCACACAATGCACTACGCATACTGACTTTAAATACCAGTTTGGAGTAAAATTATACTACCGTCGTAGACACATTAATTTATATCACGAAGGATGTTTGCAATATACTGTACACTAATAAAGATTCACTGTACTGTACAGTACAGTGAATTTGTATTAGTAATTATCGAAAATCGACATGAGGAATTTCATCAACAATTCTTGATAGCACATTGTAACCTGCAAAATCTGCAACAATCTGCAAACCTATCACAGACAGAATATACTGTACACAGACAGAAAATACTGTACAGTCAGGTTAATGGCATCAGGTACAGTACCAGTTCATTCTATGATCGCCTGACGACATTAAGAATGCCGTTCAGCAAAGCAGCGGCGTCTTCAGTGTTTTATAAAACGAAATTCTTACTTTGTCAGGCGTTCCTACGGTGTATTATTTTCCTAGAATGAGATAGATTACACTACTTAGTTTTATCGTATAACTTCGGCCACATGTAACATATATTAATATATCCAAAATATTGTATAATTACTGTTATGAAATCGTTAGACTTATTTTATCATCATTACGATCTGGTAAAATGATATCAAGTATTTACTAATAGCCTATATCATTCAGATAGTTAATATTTGAATATATACAGTAGATCCCCCTATAAGACGGTAGATACGTTCCGTTCTTTATGAATCAATTTTGTAGGAATCATAGTTTACGGACTACGGCTGTTTGAAAGGTTTTCTTTCATAAAATTAATCGATTCTAGACTAATTCGACTCAACATTTCCAAAATACGTATATTTTTTTG
>NW_019385526.1:12108-28948 GCF_000671375.1 Centruroides sculpturatus | reverse complement strand
GTTCGATTATAGAACGATTGTAAACGTTCCAGAAACGTTGAAAATAGTTCGTTTGACTAAACGTAAAAATTCTCTAATTAGTCTGGAAACGGGGGACCTAATTCTTGCATTCTGTGAAAACGGGTAAGATTAGCTATAATGTAATTATCTTAATCTTCACTATCGTTACTTTTTGCTCATCGAAGCGGGTTCTTGCAGCTAGATTCTAGATTACTTAGAAAAACAGTCTTTTATATATATAAAAAAAACTATATTACATACAAATGTTCGAACAAATAAAAACCCAGCAAAGCGGGTCCTTGCAGCTAGTATTAAATAAAGATAATGAAACTTATATAAGAATACACATAAAAACGTATATATGAGCAAACAATATGTGCTTAAAATAAACTTATAATACAACAGATCTGACAAAATACAATCTTATATCTAAATTTGCTCTAAAGACATTCTATAACCCGAGAAGCATTAGTCCGCTTTCACGAGATACGCGAATAAACGGACAAACTGAGAAAATTCAAATTTTGTATATGTTACCGCTGAAACTCGAAAGTCGTTAATCTGCAGATTACCTAGCTAATCTGCAGATTAACTAGGGTGATCCGTTAAAGTTGTTAAAATTGTTCCATTTCTCAAATTACCTAGATAATATGCGGAGTATCTAGGTAATCCGCACATTACCTTCTAGGTACTAGGTAAAGTGAAAATAAGATCTTTGCCACAAATAAATGTACCACAAATAGGTGTGCTTGTCGCAATAACCAATTGCTATGAAATTCAAAATGTCACCAATCTTTAGACTGCACTAATAAGTAAGCACAATTGGATAATGTTACCTATGATGAGTAAAATGGCGGCTCGTCTCTGATTCCAGCAAAGAGAAGAAAGGAAACAGTGGGGACGCACGTTAAAACCTAACCTAACTTAACCTATTCTAATAATTTGGTTGGTAATACTGTAATTATTGTAATTTATTAGAATAGGTTAGGTTAGGTTAAGTTAGAACGTGCGTCCCCACTGTTTCCTTTCTTTTGTTTGCTGGAATCAGAGACGAGCCGCCATTTTACTCACCATAGATAACATTAACTGCACAATTATATCATGCGATCACCAGAAAAAGTATAACTTTATTATTTTTCGTCTCTGGTCCAAAATAGGGTATCGTTGAAGTCGTCTCGGTCTTCTCAGTTCAGATAGATACTCAAAGTTCCGAAATTCCATAGGTGGTTATCTATATAATAATTTCCCTAATTGTATAGGGGAGACCGGGGCAAGATCGGCATGTTAAGCTTTACTTAAATTTTGTGTAATAAATACTGCTGTAAACTGAAAAAAAAGCTTTGCATATTGTCTATTGGAATGTTACCTTACTATAGAACTGGTTAAAATCAGTTTGGAAATAAAAATAATTAAAATAATTACAACTTTACAAGAAGAGAGAAATTGACGAAGTTGCCCCGGGTATAGGGGCAAGATCGGCAACTTCTCTCTTTTTGTAAAGTTGTAATTATTTTAATTATTTTTATTAAAGTTGCCCCTGGTATAGGGGCAACAGTAATGGGGCAAGATAGGCACGTATATAAAATTATGTTATTAACAATGTATAAGTTGGAATTCACTATTAAAACAAAGAAATACAAATCCAACACCCATTTAATATTATTACAACGAAATGCAAGTTCAAAGACATATATACATGAATAACAAATGCAAACATGTTTTCATTTATCATCTGTTTGATTTTTATCCTTTGCTTCTAATGTGGCTTTATGTTGCCGATCTTACCCCGCTAGTCATGATTTCGAAACATTAAGTACAACCCTGAGAACAGAATGCCAAGCCACGATCTGGCCACGTGAATAAGTTGAAGTTACATCCTTCTAACAGGAAAAGTAACTTTCGTTATCATGGAATTATAACAAAACCTGCCAATTCAATATAAATGGAAAAAAAATATTATATGGAATTGAACGAAAATGAAAATTTGCTTGATAATTCAACTACGCTTGTTGGAGAACAATAAAAACACTACACTCAACAAGCCATTAATAAAACTCAACTGCCTAACCTATAACCAAAGTCTCCTTTTAATTTGTTTTTAAAAAAAAGCGCTTGGCAAACTTGTCCCGCATGCCGAAGTTGCCCCGGTCTCCCATTAATATTTTAAATCGTTTGATTTTTTGTATGTTTTTTAATTGGTTGATGATTGATTCTATCAACTAATTTGTCGATTGTTTGATTGTATTAACTTGATTCTTTAGATATCGAAAATTAAATAAAGAACATTATGTTAATTTAAGCATACAGAAACGTTGCTGTTGTTTCAGCAAAGATCTTATTTTCACTTTACCGAGTGCCTAGTAGGTAATTTGCAGATTACCTAGGTAATTTGAGAAATAGAACAATTTTAGCAGCTTTAACGGATCACTCTAGTTAATCTACGGATTAGCTACGTAATGTACACATTAACGACTTTCGAGCTTTAGCGGTAACATATATATTAATTATATAGTAAATTGTAGACATTAAAAGTTTATTTATTGACAGAAAAGTCACTAAAGTAACAGCTTTACTTATTCCAATAAACCTTTCTTTGTGATTTAATGACCGAATCCGAAAGAGTTCAGTCTTTGTCGCAGCTAAATACCACCATATTCAAGCCACCAATAAAATCACAATTACATTTTCGTAATAGAAAACAATTTGAAATTGCAAACCTGGCATTCGTTTAAATTATGTGAAAAGATGGCAAGGGTTCTGGAACAATTTTCCCCGAAAATAAGAGGAAGTTGAGGGAACCGGGAAAGAGATAAGATTATTTTCAAGTTTGCTAAGCTGCAAGATTGTAATAATCATAAAACATAAAAGAAGTAATGTTGAATCTTGAGAAATTCCTCTACTGAAAATACATAAGTTTAATTGATAAAAGTATATTTTCATAGAGAGATAAACAAGAATGGGTCAAAGATAAAATTATGTGTGGTAAAGCATTTCATCTGTAAGTAAGTGTTTTACCTAGAAATTGTCTGATTAACTTCTCTCGGTACAACAAGTCCTAGTTCAAAAGAACGTGCAGTGTGGACAAAGACATAATACAGTCGACCCCCACATAACACAGTAGATACGTTCCGTTTTTTATGAAATTCATGTTCTACGAGTCCTTAGATACATGAGCCAATCACAGCCCGGCACGTATGCAGTTTACGGACTACGGCTGTTTGAAAGGTTTTCTTCCATAAAATTACAGTAGACCCCCTATAACACTGTAGATAATTCCATGTTGTACGAGTTACTTAGATTTTACAAATACGTGAGCCGTTCACAGCCCGGCACACGTATTTGTATAATCTAAGTGACTCATACAACATGGAATTCATATAACTGATTGAAGCTGATTGCATTAACAATACGAGTAATATTTATTTTGAGTGTTTGCGTTTAGATATAAGATTTTTATTACAAATGAAGATAACTAAACCTGTACTAAAACACACAACAAAGACAGTATGTGTATGTGTGACGAAGTGGATTAAATACTGATCCAAACTTCACATATTGGATAGATTAAACAACACAATTTTTTTATCTTACACGTTTAAACGCCTGCATCTGTACATTTCTGTAAGAGTTTGTTTATTACCCATTAAAGAATTTCTCAGAGTCGGCTTTGAGATATCTTTTAAATAATTTTCGACAGTAAAGCTTCCACATTTGGTTCCATCAGTTATTCTATCAATATAACATATCTGTCAAATTTTTTGGCATAATAATACTTTTTTGACCAATTTATCTCTATGAGCGTTCTCACGTAGATATTTATGTGGTTCTGAAATGAAAAAGAAGTCGAAAAGCCACAGTTTTAAATCTGCAATGGAAAAACAAGTTCTCATTGCAGCATGAACCCATAAAATCGATTTTAAAAAGTAGCGAGGTTGAGGCCGAAGTTTTAAACGCGAAAACGTGTACATCAGACGTTTTGCGCCGCTTTCCTGTAAGCCTAGAAGTTTGACGATGGTGTTTGGATAGTCGGTGGAATCATGCTCGACATTCCAAACGCCATTGTCAAACTTCTAGGCTTACAGGAAAGCGGCGCTAAACGTCCGATGTACACGTTTTCGCGTTTAAAACTTCGGCCTCAACCTCGCTAATATTTTTGGAAAAGGCTTCTCGTAGAAGTGTGTAGCTGCTGGTGCTTAAACTAAAAGTAATATAATGTTAAAATTTTTATACCTTATTTAATAAAGGTTTTCGTGAAAGTTTCGTTATTCTTCGATTTGAATCGATTTTACCTTGTGTTTATATTTCTAGACGTATGTAAGGTAAGTCGAAACGAGATAGACCAGCGAATGAGACGGGCTAGTTGAGTATTTCTTGAACCGTTTGCTAGAATGTGTCGGTGATAGTGTCATCTGTTCATGGTATGTGGATGTAGTACATAATATACTGTTTTATTTTGTGATATTTGCACAAGAATCTCAGCTAATATACTGCGAAATACAAGTCAGATAAGTCGAAAGTTTTTTATATTTTAGATGAAAAGGTAACACATTACTCAAGTTATCTAATAATATTTTTGAACTCATATCTCACAAAAAGTGCAAATTATCTCAGTTAATCCTTGTAGTGTGTCGTAATGGTTTTGGTTTCAACAGAGGTATCATTTTAACCTGGTCAATCTCTAATATTAGGGTGAGATGGTCCAGCTCGAGATGAAAGAGATGGATCATTTTTACATATGTGGGTTGATACAGAAATATACAAAGTTGTATGACTAACATTAAATTACAATGTCGCATATACAGTAATACCTTAATGATAAACAAATAGCAATAAATGTGATTTGTGTGGGAAAAAGTCTAAAACTAGCAAACTTAAATGAAGTTAAAAAAAATTATGACCGTAATATTTAAACTTGACGCAATTTTAATTTGGTATAGATGCTTTTTATGTGAAAAATATCTAAAATCTATTAAACCGGATAATAAAGTTATATCATTAATGTTTTGTTTCGTTCCTATACTCATTTTACTGCTATGTGTATCTCTCTTGTATAACATGGTCCAACTAATCCGTAATAATATGGGATAGATAGACCACTTGTATATTTTTTTTTGTTAATTAATAACAAATTTGTTTATGCGTTTTTCACATTAATACTATTACTCATTCTTAGTATATGTCATCAGCATACTATAGTACAATTTTTTCATCACTATTGCTATAAATAAGAACAAGTTTTAAAAAAGGAGGTTCATCTCTCCCGGATTTATTATATATATTTATTAGTGTTGCAACGAATAGTATATTCGGCCTGAGGCCGAATACCGAATATTCGGCCAGGAGCGTGGCCGAATAGCCGAATATTCGGCCAAACTATTCGGCTCGATTAACGCACGTACAAAAATTGGCGCGCAAATTGCATTATGGCAAGGACCCTGCTCTCTATTGGCCCGCTGTCACTACACTTCGCCAATTGCGTTAATTGTTGACAGTTGTATCAGACAGACGTCATGGTAGCGTCATGGAAGTATGTGATAAATTATGATATCAAATGTGAATAACAATGAAATGACCTACACGTGTAAATATCGGAAAACGAACAGAGAAGGACCGCGAAGTGAAAAAGTGAAAATAAATATGAAATTGAGTTGATAACATATGAAACAAAGTCAGGCAGCTTATTAGCGTGAAATTCGCGGCCGTCAATGCCAAACAATTGTTGTCATAGACTTCGGAAAGCTAAATGCTTGTAATGAAAGTCACTTAGCGTGCACGGGCGAAAGCCTGGTGCTGTTCGGGCTACCAAGCTGTCTCGAATCTGTGAAATCATAACTGTGACAAATACCGACGTCCTATCTGTCTCTTTTCTCCGTTATCACCAGGCTATGAGTCACGTAATTATAAAATTAAAAAACTACGACAGAAGAGTGACGGATCAAAAGTATCGTGAGCGCGTATTATGATGTACAGTCGATCCTCCTATAAGATATAGATACGTTCCAATTTATTAGGAATCCGATTTCTTACAAGTCGTTCCAATCACAGCCCGACACGTGTCAAGTTTACGGACTACGGCTGATTGAAAGGTTTTCTTCCATAAAATTAATCGATTCTACACTAATCCGACTCAACATTTCCAAAATACGTATATTTTTTCGTAGTTTTATAGGAATCGTAATTATAGGGACCGTAATTATAGGGGGGTCGACTGTATGCATAGAGATGGAAGAAAGAGAAAGGAAAGAGCAAAGACGAGCAATTAAAAAGGATAGGCAGTGTCAGACCCTCAAATGTGTGCGACGAATCTCGAACGAATAAGATGTGTACGTGTGCTGATCTTTGTACAGGTAGGCCTCCTACAACGCGGTACCTTTACAACGCGTTTTCGCTCCAACGCGGTTGGAAAAATGCGGAAATTTTCTTACAACGCGTTACTTTTACAACGCGGTTTATGGTATTTAAAAACGAATTATCTTTCACATATCAGAAAAATCTCAACGGATCACTTAATACGCGCCACAGTTCGGTGTACAGAACTAAATGTCCTCGAAAACAGCTGTTTGTCCACGTTGACATGTTATTCCCATGAAAGTTTCAGGGGAAGACCGGTTTCTAGACAGATGTGCATCAGTTACCATAAGCACTTAAATATATCACTGAATTTTCGATAATTTATACTCTTTCAATAGGTGGGAACCTCAAAAATGGCCCGAATTACAGTATAAATTTCTATTGGGTGTATATTTTTAACAACATAGTGAAGGGAAGTTATTTTTTGCGATTTTTACTGTCCACAAAACTGCTTGAAAAATTTTAGCCATAACAATGTCGAATGAAAAGAAAGGACCGTCGTTAAAAAGGAAATTTATTAATATATCTCTTCAAACAAAGATAAAAATTTTGGATCGAATTAAAAATCAAGAGCGGATAGCTGATATTGGTAGGCATTTTAATTTAAATGAGTCAACTATTCGGTCGATTAAGCAATAGGAAGAAAAGATTAGAAATTCAGTCGCATCCGGATCATCTATTCTTGCGAAAAATGTTGCTCGTCCGAAAGCACCTATAATGAAAAACAAAATTGAACAAGCGCTAATATTATGGGTAGAAGATATGAAGAAAAAACGGTTGCCTTTAAATAGAAGTGCAGTTAAACAGAAAGCCTTAAAAATATTTGAGTATTTTAAAACAAATGAGACAGTTGTCGGCTGATGAAACCAGTGTTAAATTCGTGGCTAGCAATGGCTGGTTTGAAAAATTCAAAAAACGCCCTTCAAACGGCAAGTATTTCTCTTTTTAGAACCGAATCCCAGTTTTTGTATTAAGTTGGTGTCTCCTATAACGCGATTTTCCACAACGCGGTATTTTCAAGGAACGTATCAACCGCGTTGTAGGAGGCCTACCTGTACTTATAAATTGTGAATACTTGTAACTAATATTATTTTTTTTGTGCATGTTATAAGTTATAAACAAATTTATACAAACAACATTTAATAACTAACCCGACAACATTAAATCTAAATACCAAAATGATTAATTTACTGTGTTTTTGTTATTTTTTACTCCTGTTTTTAGTTATTCGGTATTCGGCCGAATAGCGAAAAATAGGCTGAATAGGCCGAATAGCGAATAGTAACAGAATATTCGTTACATCACTAATATTTATGTATTTACAAACACGCGCATACAGTATACAATTAGTTGCTCACACGTATGCAAGTAATGAAATTGTGTGTTACGTTATAAAAAAATTTTTAAACTTAAATATTTTTATAATTTTAAGAATTATTGTGTATAAAAATAAAGTGATATAAAAATTAAAACTAAAATTACTCACCTAATATTTAGTGTATTTACCAGTGCCTCAAGAAATTCTTTATATCGGAATGGCTTTCCCTCCATTAAATTTTTGTACTCCTCCTGAAAAGTTGAATGAAATTAAGTGCACCATAAATCAAGTTATTTTATTTTATTAAATTAATAAATTAAAATACTCGCCTTTAACATAGAAATTTTTATTAAGTTATATTTTTTCTGGTTCTGGGCTAAAAATATATAAAATAAATTAGTATTAGTTAACTAAAAGTTGAAATTAGTAACAGAAACGTAGTCACGAGAAACCTAACTGCTATTAAATAAATATAAAAAAAATAATGAACTGAGAAAGATTTAAGTACATTAGTCTTATTTACTTTCAGTTATTTAATTAATAAAGCAGCTTAAAATAATTTCACACTACTAACTATTGTCAAGTAATACTTAAAAGTTAATCAATTAACTTCATACGTAAATATTTTNCTGTTTTTAGTTATTCGGTATTCGGCCGAATAGCGAAAAATAGGCTGAATAGGCCGAATAGCGAATAGTAACAGAATATTCGTTACATCACTAATATTTATGTATTTACAAACACGCGCATACAGTATACAATTAGTCGCTCACACGTATACAAGTAATGAAATCGTGTGTTACGTTATAAAAAAATTTTTAAACTTAAATATTTTTATAATTTTAAGAATTATTGTGTATAAAAATAAAGTGATATAAAAATTAAAACTAAAATTACTCACCTAATATTTAGTGTATTTACCAGTGCCTCAAGAAATTCTTTATATCGGAATGGCTTTCCCTCCATTAAATTTTTGTACTCCTCCTGAAAAGTTGAATGAAACTAAGTGCACCATAAATCAAGTTATTTTATTTTATTAAATTAATAAATTAAAATACTCGCCTTTAACATAGAAATTTTTATTAAGTTATATTTTTTCTGGTTCTGGGCTAAAAATATATAAAATAAATTAGTATTAGTTAACTAAAAGTTGAAATTAGTAACAGAAACGTAGTCACGAGAAACCTAACTGCTATTAAATAAATATAAAAAAATAATGAACTGAAAAAGATTTAAGTACATTAGTCTTATTTACTTTCAGTTATTTAATTAATAAAGCAGCTTAAAATAATTTCACACTACTAACTATTGTCAAGTAATACTTAAAAGTTAATCAATTAACTTCATACGTAAATATTTTCCACTAGTCATTTTAAATTTTTTAAATGTAAACATTACTTAAAAGCTTTTTCAATAAAATTTGCATTATTTGTTTATTACTTAACCTTTTGTAATTGTTTAAAATTGATAGGTTGCACTTCAAAATTCGTTCAGTTCAGAAACAAAAATTTTACAGGAAACCAAAACACTGCTACTCAAATAAGGTATCTTTCAAGAACATGGCGAATTTCAGCTGTTTATATTAATGGCACCGAACGAGATTTGAAATACTGTACGTAATTCATACTCACGAAGAGGGTGATGGCCACCTACATTTCTATAGGGCTAGAACCTAACAACACAGCCCGTGTTGTGCGTTAAAGAACCAGCGCTCTATTTTTAGCAGTTTCCAAAAGAGAATAAAGTAAAGTATTTCTCTCCGTGAAAATTAATAAGGTGAATATATAAGGTTAGTATCGTTCTTCATAAGGAATTTGTATTGTATATAAAGAAAATGTAAATACCCCGGTGGTCAGGTGTTTTTATATTTAGTTAAAATAGGAGCTGGGATAGAATTGATTATCTATATATATAATCGAGACGGGTTGATCCCTCAAATGTGTGCGACGAATCTCGAACGAATAAGATGTGTACGTGTGCTGATCTTTGTACAGGTAGGCCTCCTACAACGCGGTACCTTTACAACGCGTTTTCGCTCCAACGCGGTTGGAAAAATGCGGAAATTTTCTTACAACGCGTTACTTTTACAACGCGGTTTATGGTATTTAAAAACGAATTATCTTTCACATATCAGAAAAATCTCAACGGATCACTTAATACGCGCCACAGTTCGGTGTACAGAACTAAATGTCCTCGAAAACAGCTGTTTGTCCACGTTGACATGTTATTCCCATGAAAGTTTCAGGGGAAGACCGGTTTCTAGACAGATGTGCATCAGTTACCATAAGCACTTAAATATATCACTGAATTTTCGATAATTTATACTCTTTCAATAGGTGGGAACCTCAAAAATGGCCCGAATTACAGTATAAATTTCTATTGGGTGTATATTTTTAACAACATAGTGAAGGGAAGTTATTTTTTGCGATTTTTACTGTCCACAAAACTGCTTGAAAAATTTTAGCCATAACAATGTCGAATGAAAAGAAAGGACCGTCGTTAAAAAGGAAATTTATTAATATATCTCTTCAAACAAAGATAAAAATTTTGGATCGAATTAAAAATCAAGAGCGGATAGCTGATATTGGTAGGCATTTTAATTTAAATGAGTCAACTATTCGGTCGATTAAGCAATAGGAAGAAAAGATTAGAAATTCAGTCGCATCCGGATCATCTATTCTTGCGAAAAAAGTTGCTCGTCCGAAAGCACCTATAATGAAAAACAAAATTGAACAAGCGCTAATATTATGGGTAGAAGATATGAAGAAAAAACGCTTGCCTTTAAATAGAAGTGCAGTTAAACACAAAGCCTTAAAAATATTTGATTATTTTAAAACAAATGAGACAGTTGTCGGCTGATGAAACCAGTGTTAAATTCGTGGCTAGCAATGGCTGGTTTGAAAAATTCAAAAAACGCCCTTCAAACGGCAAGTATTTCTCTTTTTAGAACCGAATCCCAGTTTTTGTATTAAGTTGGTGTCTCCTANCCCCACTTCCGTGCTTCCACACCTCCGAGATCCAATTAACGGACAAGAACTAGTGGAAAGACCATTTCAGAGGAGTCAAGAGTGTCATCATACTACAGATCTGCGACCCAGGAAAAAGAAAGGTATTTATCAACCCGCGATTCGGTTGTAAACTCTCTCTCTCGAACGGAATAGTATAATTAAGTCCGCTAATGTGCCGATATCTGTATTTTCTTTGTTTATTATTAAAATTGATTTTTTGTTAGAAAATATGGAGTCCGAGTGTGTCACTTCCTCGTCTCTCTCCTCACCTCTACTCCGAATCCAAGCGCTCACACGCTACCGCTGGCGAATCTCGTGACATAAAGTCGCGATTTCCGAGTCCCCTAGAGACTCGGTGGTGTCATCCTGACAGGGCGCCGAAGAGGTGCCGACCCTACGGTCACATTACTTTTGCCCGAGCAACGCCGGGCCCACCTGCTAGTTATATATAATCGTTTAATTAAAGAAAGTACTTAATTTCAATTCATATTATTGCCAAGTAATGCCCAATAGAGAAGAAATAGGCTATATTATAAAAGAATTTTAAATTTTTAATTGATACAATAGAAGTGTGTTTATTATACTGTATTTGCTAATAAACGTTAGATTATAACGTTTATTGCCAAACAAATTAACGTCAAAAGAAAAGTACGCATACTATAATTAAATACTTGCATACTAAATATACGCAGACGCATATAATATTATTTGAAAATGTTAAATATAAGAATATGAATAAGTATATATTTCATTAAAGAATTTAAAACAAAAATGTAAATTTTTATTTTATGAACACAATGATTTTAAGAGGATGTTTAAAAATGCAGAATGCTAGTAGACAGACAGACTTTTGGATTATTGCAACACTTCATTCAACACGTATACTGATATTTTTTTTATAAATTGATTATTTAACTTTATAATTATTATTTAACTTGATTCTTATTGCAATATACAATTTTATAATTTGTATATTAATTACTCTTATATATACAAATATTATGAAATTTTATTCTCAAGATAGAAAGCTTTAGACTGAATAGGTATTTACAATATTCACTTCTTTTGTGACATTACGATAAGTCAGGTTCTGGCCCGGTAGGTATCTAGATGGCCATTAGAGGGTCCACTTGAGAAGGAAAATACAGAATTATTTCGGTAATAGTCAGCGTAGGACCGAAGAAGTTTTGGGATGCAACCCTTCAATTATTGGGCTGCAAGTTGAAATATTTACTGTGTAAATTCCCACTATTGGCTGTCTGTCTGTCTGTCAGTTAGACGAAAGTACAGACTAGATGTGGAAAACTTAGGGACGGCAGACCCGGATTTACTGTGTATGAACTTCCGGTGCAAACGAAAAGTCACGTGATTTGAATTCAAACATTTTCCCCGTAAAGGAGTTATATAGATGACAGGCATTACTATATTATTATTATCAAGAAAAGTATGATGTACAGGGAAAGACAGTACTAATTCCAGATCGAGAGCAAATATTTTAAATTATATAAATTATAAATTACAGCCCGGCATCATCAAATCATTTTTTCTCGTTACAACTTAATATATTTTTTGAAACATCACATTAAAAACGTTTATTATTAATAACTTATGAAAATAATTTTATAAAGTCAGAAATTAATAAATTTTTTGACATTTAATTATTTTTGTTTACTTATGTATGGCATTGTTATTACGACAGTAATTGAAGTATTTCTCGTGCACATAAACTATTTTTAAGCATAATAAATTTCTTTATCGATTCAGATATTATTATTTTCAGTGAAAAATACGACTCCGATCTGAAAAATAAATTTTCATTTTTCGTTTTTATAGATTTATCGATTCGATAGAAAATAATACAAAATTATTACTTAGGATAGAAATATATAAAAATTCTCGATTTGAATACAAAGTTTAATTATTTCATTTCTGAAATCAATTTTGTGATTTATACTTAATATGTTACGATAAAAAATCAAATAAATAAAAATTCGTTTGTAAACTGTTTAATAAAATTATTAAAATGGAACGGATATAACTAAGAGTAAAGGTTTCTTTTTCCAATAGTGAGACTAGTGATCTTCATCACGTCTTTTTTAATATATCCGCAATAAAGGCATTGTTAAATAGGCGAATAAAATGAACTGCTTTAATCTTGGTCATGGTTTATTGCGGATAATTAAGAAAGATGTGATAAAGATCCCTAGTCTCACTATTCGAAGTAGAGACACTTACTTAAAAATTCATTTATTAAAGATAAAGGCTATATTTCTATATAAACAAATAATAATACTTTATCATAGAAATCACAAATTTTATTTTATTTTTTAAAATTTTGATTAATTACAATGATATATGAAATATTACGTAATTTCACCGGACAGGAAATATTAAAAACGATTCTGTCTTACATATAAAGAACAGGGACGTTTTATTATTTTGAAACAAATTAATGTCATCGATACGAATTTAACGATTCACGGTTTATATATTATTATTGTTCTAGAACTCTGAATTTCTAAATAAGTCTATTCTTTCAATGGTACTACTCCGAATTATTATAGTACTATTTGTTTGTCGAAATGCCGCTACCCTGGCGATAACTTGCCATTAATAACATAACATCGAAATACTTAAATACGGTCGCGTTACTAATTGCAAATGTCTGATAAATTAAAAATAAAACTGAACTGAAATAAAAAAATATGTTCTTGAGAGTTAGTAATATTTGTATCATAAATGATGGAAATACATTAAATGTTTGATGGATTCATATTGTGAAGTTTAAAAGACAAATATTTTTCATTTTTCAACATGCAGATTCTTTAATAAATTCACTAAGTTAAAGGTTAAAAGATATTTCTCCGAGTAAGATTCTGATGTTTTTTTCATAACTAACTCGCAAGAACATATTTTTTCTATTCCAATACTAATCTACACAACAAAATAATACACATAAGAAAGCTTGTAATATATTACATAAATATTTTTATACAATCGAAAGATGGTAAAAAATAAATAATTGTGTAGTAGCAAACAATTGAAATATACTTTAACTGCATTCAATGTAGTACCTAAGAACGTTCCTGTAAATTATTCTATAAAATTTAATAAAATATAAATATTAATTGCATAAAATATAAATAAGTAATATTTAAGTGTATCTGTTTATGTAAGAGAAAATGGAATTGTTATTCGAAAAAGTAAGTAATATAATTTTATAATTCAAAAAAAGTAAGTTTATATTAATATTTTTTAGTTTTAATATTCAATTGTACAATTAATATCTCTACCTCTACATATAACTGTTATTAAGACTTATGAAATTAAATTTAATTACACTTACTTTTTTCTTTCGCGATTGCAGTAATTAAATAAGCATAATTGAAAAAAATAATAAAAAACATAGAGACAAAGAACGTTCTTTTCATTTTCGAACGAACGATGTTGTTTACGAGAAAAAGAAGAACGTTATGTCATAAATAGAGAATCGTCTACCTGGTTTAAATTAACTTTTGATTACTCCATAAAGTTTGCACGATAACAACGAATATCGTGCTTGAAAATTTTGATTATCTTTCGTTAAAAAAATTACATGTAGAATAAAAGCCTTTAAAAAATTTTCCATTTTGGTATTAAATAAATTCTCATTACTTCTTACCGATATTTTTAATTTTGCCGAAAGCAATAACTGAGTGTTTTTCAGTATGCGAGTAACGTTTATTCAACGTATTACCAAACATCGGATTTTGTATTCACAAAACATCAAAAAGAAGCAGCAAAAATTTCAATTTAAATGTGTATCGTTAGCACATATTAGAAAACACTAATTAATTAACTTCGATAGTTTCTTTACTCTTTTATTTTATATTCTCATTATAACAAATAGTGTTATACCGAGTGCTTCAAAGAATGTTAACAAATTTCAGAAATCCACATAATCAGGTCATGACTTCTGGCTCAAGATGGAGATGTACGCAGAGGATAACCTGATAGTAGAAGTCCACAATTACATCTACATTTTGTTAACATATTTTCAAGAACCCTTAATAATACTGTTTGTAGTATTAGTACTTGTATTTTTTATTATATTTACTTTATGCTACTATTTTAATTTAAATTTACGTTACTATTATATTGAAGCATTACCTACGCCTATGTACAGGTAACCCCCGTATAACACGGGAGTTACGTTCCAAAAAATTGCCGTGTTATGCGAATCCGTGTTATACGAAACAAAGAACTAGTGCGAAAAGGGGGGTTAGGTTCCAAAAATTAAAAAAAAACATGCTATTAAATCCTTATTTAAATCGGATTTACTATTCATTTTTTTTCATAGGTAAAATACTTATTTATTATTTATGTAAATATTTTACCAGAGGATTATTCATCCTATATGATGATCTCAGTATGAGCATCATCAACTGATAACAGTTTTTGGGTGCATTCGTTAATAGCGGCCGCTCTGCAACGGGAGTGCGCTGCTGTTTGTAGGCATTTAGGAACGATGGAGGAATCTATAATTCTGAAATGAGCTTTTAGAGGCAAAAGAAGGGCTCCAATTGTAAAATTTAACCATTAAATGGATTATTGTTGAAAGAGCATTCAAAGTAGCCAGGAAAACAATTAGAATGCTCGCGCAGTTACGCGGATGTATAAAAAAACGCACCCTTTATTACATTTCATGTTGTACTAGGGGTTTACTCAATTTTCGAATCGTGTTAGAGTGAACCCGTTCTATAAAACCACTGTGTTATACGGGGGATGTTCCCAATTTTCGAACCGTGTTAGAGCGAATCCGTGCTATAGAAGGGCCGTGTTATACGGGGGTTATCTGTATTTATTTTCCAGTAAATTTATATAAGTTTTTTTATTCGTACTATTGCATTATTTAATGATAATTGAGTCTATCGGAGTCAACTGTTGTTGGGCTGCAATTAAAAAAGTCTTGTATAAATTTATAAATTAAAAATAGTTTATAAATTTCCTATACATATTCCGTAAATTTCTACTTTCGTCTGTCTGTCTGTCCTTAATCTCGAGAAGGGAGTTAGATAGATAAAAGTCGCGATGTGATGTGGAAACATTACGGGGGTTGGTCCAGATTACTTATATATGAACTTTCGATGTAGACAGGAAGTCAGATGACTTCAATTTAAATATTTTTTTCTAGAATGGAGTTACGTAGTTGATCGGCACGACACTGTTTTTATCTGGTAAAATGTAATGTACGAGTACAAGACACTACTAATGTAATGTGGGGTGGAGAGCATAGATTTTAAATTAAATAAATTTAAAAAATATGATTAAAAATTGCGGCCGAGCAGTGTAATAATGTCACAATAATTTTTGCTCGTTTTTGTTTATTTTCAGTTTGATATATTTGTTTAACATTATTTTTTGTAGTTTAAAAATATTTTAATGAACACGAGAAAGTTCCAAATTTCGAATTTTTTTATATCGAACAACTAAAAATCCCTGACAAATACAGCATAGAAACGGACAATTTTAACATTAAAAAATATTCAGGTAATGTGTATTAAATATTTTAAAATAGATATACAATTGATTCAAATTTGACATAAAACACTAACAAATTATCACGAATAAACAAATAAATTAATTTCATACAATATTAATAATACGTTGAAAAACTGTTTTAAATATAAACTTACTTATTTCTATTTCTATTAATTAATACACTATGTAGAATCCACATATGTTTGAAATGCGTATACATTAGTTACTAACAATATAAAATGTATGGAATTGTAATGTAATACAGAAAATAATTGTAAGAATGCATTATTGAATTGATAATTAACGCTGTTTATAATTTACATAACAGAAAAAGTAATAAACGTTTTAAAGTAGAGGATTCGTTTTAGTAAAATTGTAACGTTCAAATACAGTTGACCCCCCTATAAGATAGAGATACGTTCCATTCTCTAGGAATCCGCTTTCTTACGAATCCTTCCAATCACAACCCGACACGTATCAAGTTTACGGACTACGGCTGTTTGAAAGATTTTCTTCCATAAAATTAATCGATTCTAGACTAATCCGACTCAACATTTCCAAAATACGTATATATTTTTTGGGAATAATCCGTATAAACTACGCTATAAACAAAAAATTGTAGGATTACTTACCGAGTGTCACC
>NW_019385526.1:6454-8505 GCF_000671375.1 Centruroides sculpturatus | reverse complement strand
GGACCCCATTGGTGCTTTTACAGTAATATGGAACTCAACTCCTCCGAACTCTCTCTTTGCAAGCAGACATTCGTCCGGAGCAATTTGTGAAAATGACACTAGGTAGAAAGTCAATTCTTCCTGAGAATATCGAAAAAGAGCTGTTGGAATATATATCGTTGATGGAGGTCATATTTTTTTTTATTATAAAGGCATTTTTGTGATAAAATACATTGGAGTAAATAATTTTGTAATTATTTAAAATTTTTTGTATTTTCCTATTTGTTTTTGGCTACGTTAAAGCATTTTTTGAAAATATACAGCAAGGTTCCATATTACCACCCAATTTTCTCTAAACCTACTTTCTGACTTTTTGTACAATAGCCTTCAAAAACCATACTTATAGTTACACTAGCGAAAAATCCAATTAGGAACATTTAGTTTAATAGTTACTAGTCCTTTTCGCACAAAAAATGTGGGTGTAGTTATGATACCTTGTTTATAATTCACTAAAATGTAATTGGGGTTCCATAATACCACCTTCTCCTCTACTTATTTACTATGCACAATTTAGACAACACGAAAAAAAAAAATATTCTCGGAGACGAAACAATATTCTAAGTTCACCCAATTGTTTTCAATTTTACTAAATTGTTCTAACTATAGAAAAGTAAAAAAAAGGTACCGGATTTGTCTAGTTCAGTTTTTATGTAACATTTTTCATTTGTATACATTAAAATGAGAAACAACATTTTCATGCCATAATAATGACTAAATTATTTTCCTGTTTTTAATTAAGTATCATTTTCGGTTCTGAGTATAATAAATTTAAAAAATAGACATATAAGTTATTATTATTATTACAATATATAATAATAAAGTTTAAAAAATAAGATTCGACAATAGAACTTGATGGGAGAACCTTGGGTTAATGGGAACAGGAGAGAAGTCTGATAATTTTCCATTATACTGTAAAATCTAATTTAAATAGGAAAAGCTTAAAAACTGTAATTTCGTGAAACTGCGATAAAATTATCTATTTAAAAATATTTAAGACACATTAGCTGAATGTTTCTTAATTTTAAAATTGTACATTTCTATGCTGTATTTGTCAGGAATTTTCAGTTGTTCGATATAAAAAACTTCGAAATTTCGGAATTTCTTGTGTTCATTAAAATATTTTTAAACTACAACGATTTAATGTTAAACAAATATATCAAACTGAAAATAAACGACAACGAGCAAAAATTATTGTGATATTATTACACTCTTGGTTCGCAATTTCATGATTTTTTATTTAATTTAAAATCTATGCTCTTCACCTCACGTTAGTAGTGTCTTGTACTCGTACTGTACATTACACTTTACCAGATAAAAGCAGTGTCGTGCCGATCATCTACCTAACTCCATTCTGGGAAAAAATATTTAAATTGAATTCACGTGATTTCCTATCTACACTGGAATTTTATATATAAATACTCAGGGCCTACCGTTCTTACTGTTTCCACATCACATCGCGACGTTTATCTATCTAACACCCTTCTCGAGATTAAGGACGGACAGACAGGTGACAATTGGTATTTACGGAATATTTATAGGAGATTTATAAAGTAGACCTAGGTAATGCTTCGATATAATAGTAACGTAAATTTAAGTTAAAATAGTAGCATAAATAAATATAATAAAAAATATAGGTACTAATACAGTAGAACCTCGAAAACTCGGCCTAATGTGGACCGAAGGGTGGACGAGTTTGTGAAAATGCGGGTTATCGGGAATGGGGTTAAAAAAAATAAGTATGAGTGTTTCCTCAGAAAATAATGTGCTGTACTTGTATGTATTGTTTACTTGAGAATACAACAGAGAATAAACTGCCCAAATACCCTTAAACAAAGGAAAAGTACGTCCTTTATGGAAGCATAGAGCCTTTACTACATGAAAATGAAAATTAATGAATACACTGTGTACAGTAATTTACCTGATAAGACAGACCTCAGAAAAATACTTTATGAGAGCTTTTATACTTTTATAAATCTGTCTATAATGAAAATTAATTAACTAAGGATTTTTTT
>NW_019385526.1:1743-6196 GCF_000671375.1 Centruroides sculpturatus | reverse complement strand
TCAAACCTTATTTTATAGTTCTATTGAAACAAATGACTGTTTCAAAAAAAACTTTTGTATTCACACAGACTTAGTTTTTGTAGCGATTTTTGGTTAATACTTAGTTTAAACATTACATAACCTGCTAGACAAGTTTTTATTAACAGTTTCTTTTTATAAAATTTTAATTTAAACTTTATTTATTTTAATATTATACTAATAAAATTTAATTTTAGTTTTTGTTGAATTCCTTCTTCGCCTGAACGACTCACTCATTGGAATTTGACATAAAACACTAACAAATTATCACGAATAAACAAATAAATTAATTTCATACAATATTAATAACACGTTGAAAAACTGTTTTAAATATAAACTTACTTATACCTATTTCTATTAATGTAGAATCCACTACTTATACCTATTTCCACTATGTAGAATCCACATATTTTTGAAATGCGTATACATTAGTTACTCAGCAATATAAAATGTATAGAATAGAATTGTAATGTAATACGGAAAATAATTGTAAGAATACATTATTGAATTGATAATTATCGCTGTTTATAATTTACATAACATAAAAAGTAATAAACGTGTTACAGCACAGGATTCGTTTTAGTAAAATTGTAACGTTCAGATATAAATTTATAAAAAAGAAATTAAATTTAATGGGTAAAAAAAACCAAAAGACAGCTATGCATTAGGCCTGAATAATAAACGCAACTTCGAACTTCGAGACAAATTATCGTTTACCTTATGTACAGTACAGTACAAGACGAGGCATACTTTGTATTTAAAAGTAACTAACCAACTTAATGATGAAATATAAATTAAATTCCCACGGAAACATTGGTAATCGAAATATAATTCCATGAGGATCTTTATTAGTTAGTCTTTGATTAACTAATTCAAAGAAGCACATTATTATTTATTTCAATTTTTAATAATGAATATAAAGTGACTTGGAGAAATTCACTTTAAGTATAAAGATGACTTGATGAAGCGTTTTAAAATACACCTGTGTTCATCATCAGTTCATGTAATTTCATCACTCAATCCTTATAGGACTGAGTGATGAAATGACATGAACTGATGAGGAAGCCTAGGAGGCGCTTCTCGCATTATCAGAATTATATTCTGATAATGCGCGAAGCGCCTCCTAGACTTCCGCATCAGTTGACACTAACAAGTAAGATAGAAGACACAGCAAGCAACTAGAACTGTTTTTGTTTAATGCCAGTATTATGAGGTCACTCGCGCGGTCGCTTGCGCGGGCGATCGGATTCGGGATGAGATCTGAGAGACAGCGCGTGTGAAGTGAATCACTCGGATGCACATGAGCCTACCTCACTGGTTCTCAAACTTATTTCGACCACCGCCCACTTTGAGATTAAAAAAAAATCTAGTGTCCCCATATTTTTTAACTTACCTTTTTACATTACTATCTGTTGCGTATCTCAAAAACAGTTATTGCAAATATAATGTTTAAACATGCATTATTATACGGATAGGATGATATGTATAGGATAGGATATGGATGATCTCGGAAATAGGATAGGTGACCCAAATCCTATTTCTGAGATCAAATAATGTTTCAATGAGAAGAAATAAAACTGATATTTAATCGCTGAGCCTTCTACTGCCCCCTGAAAGCTTCCAGCGCCCACAAGGGGGCGTTATCGCCCACTTTGAGAAAAGATGGTCTAGCTCTCTAGTAAACATTAGTTCTAAATCTTGCCGCTACGGCGAACACACCGATGGTGGCAACTGGGTTTGTTTTTGTTTCAGTGTTTCGTTGAAAAAGAAATGCAGTATATGCAATTGAAAGTACAGTCATAAGCAAAGTTTACGTTTAAAGTTTAGAATATGAAAAAGCATAAAAGGGAAGACCATAACAGGAATGATGAAGTTATAAAGTTATTTAAATGTAGTTTGTATTCAGGTGAATTTCATAAAAAAAGAAGTATTGTTACTTTTAATTTAACAATAGTTAAATTAAAAGTGTTCAGAGAGTTACACGATATTATTACATGTAATTATAATCAGAGATTTAGTTCATTTAGTGATTTTAAGGAATGGAAACAGAAATTTGAAGTGGAAAATGCAGTTAAGTACTGTACATTATAGCGAGAGGTTCAGAAACAAACACTAAGCCTAAATAATTCTATATATGTTATTAACTGTCACAGATCATAAATTTTAAATTCTCTATGTTTTATTTTATTCATAATTCCATCTCATAATCTTACAATATTAATTTTTTATACAATAATTCATTTTTAAGCAACGTGTCTGTCCATAAATCTATTTTATTTTCACTTTTAACTAATAATTTATAATTATGAATAGAAAACACAAGTATTGTACCGTTATAAACCACACTCACTACATTCCATTTTATTTAAGTTCAACAACGTTGACAGTACGATGAACAAACGATAAGGCTTGTAACTACGCCCCGAAACTGACAAATGCAGTTGCCGCCATTGGCGCTGTTCGCCGTAGCGGCATAATTTAAAACTAATATTTGTTTGGGACCTATACTCTTGTCTCGGATGCCAGGTTAACAACTAATAACCGTTTAATTGCACAGAAAAAGAGTACATGATACAAACTTCGAAAGATATTAAATTAACTGATCTATATCGTAAGTGGTTGCGAGAGAGAAAGCTAACATAAGATTCGCGTGGAGATAAATACCTGTAGTTTGTAAGATCCATTTGTAGACCTGATGCAAGATAGGATTCCGTCTGTCCCTTAGGAAGGTTGACTAAACCAGGAGGTTGGCACGCTAGAAGAGTTCTAGATAATGTTCCGGGTGAGGTTCGATTGTATAGACGTTTCGGAAGCACAGAGTTAATTGGCGACTACTTTCGTTATAGAACCGGGTGGCAAGTTGTTGAGTCGGGGAGGAATGGGCTGCGATTGCTTCATTGGGCCGTCAGTTCCAATATTAAAACGGTAGAGCATGGCCGGGATATCAAAGGATGACGGGAAAGCTCGCTTTCGCCGCCAAGAACGTGCAAACTGACAAGTTCTCAGGTAGTAAAGGATAAGCGACGTTAGTTGTCAAAACATGTATGATGAAATCGAAAAAGAATTTTTGTAAAAGTCTTTTTTCTCACATAATTTAAGCTTGTCTTTTACTTTCCCCGCTTTGTTATATATACCGGGAAAAAAGTATGGCAATCGGTCAAAAAATGATTCTCCCAATATTTTTATTGTTGGACTCGAAGCCTTGTAACGTCAAGAAATACAAAAACCACTGTGATTCTATCTGTATGTATGTATGGATATCACTGTTTGTGAGAGGCACGATTTTGTTTACCCACTTTAAAGCTTTAGCACCTTTTGACATTCTGGTAGCATTACCTGGCATGCAAATGGCCACAATCATTACAAATTTCTTTCTGGATTTTCAAAAATACAGGTTACATTACTTTAGAATAAATGAATGATTCGACATTTCTATAATTTTATTTATTAGAAAAAGAAAGCATTATTTTAACTTAAAAACTTAAAGTAATCCTGTTTCTAATGAATATTATTTTAATAAAATAATCCTTTCTAAAATATTTCAAACCGATTAATGTTTTTACGTAACATGTGACGTACAAATATGACGAGATCGTAATACGTACTGTACGCATTCTTAACAATATATTCTAACAATATGTAACGAGTTGTTAGAATATATTGTTCGCTTTTTCTATTGCAGGTGACAATTGTTTAAGCGTAAATTTGTTCGAAAGTTCCGTGTTTCTTTGAGATTTCGTGAAAAATTGCGATTAAGTAAACTTCAGTAATGTACGGGAGAAAGAAAGGGCTCTCTGTGTCGCCTTTCTCTTAGGCTCGCTCTAATAAAGAGATGGAATCTCCCTTCCGTCTTTTTACTTGAGTTATTTTTTACTCAAACTAACTCCTTGTGTCCCGTTTCTTTAAGGACCGCTCGAGTGAAGATGCCAACCAGAGATGGTGAGGACTTTCTGCGTTCCGATTTATAAAATGTCGCGCAGGGCGAGTATTTTTTCACATTTTTTATTTTTTTGTTTTTGGTTAATGAGGTTCGGTATGAGATAGAACTAAATTTTGTGGCCCTATCGTGCATTTTATTAAGACTAGGTGTATTTATAGATTTCTGTCTTTCTTTATTACTAGTTGTTGTAATATTGCATTTCTTAGTTTAGATAGGAATAATACGGCGAGTTTCGAATAGCTGAATTTGGAATATTCAGACATAATCTACATCTACATCTACATTATATATATAAAAATGGATATGTATGTCCCTATATTTCACTTTTCCGCCAAAACTACACATCGCACGTGAATGGTGTTTGTATGTGGTGGTAGCCCCAAGTCTCCATTCGTGCATAGGGGTGGTTGCGTCTCGATAGCTATAAGGGTGCGGGAGATATGAGGCTAAAAGTAGTTGAAAGTGGCTTTCTATTTCGAATGTTTTGTTCGAATT
>NW_019385526.1:0-833 GCF_000671375.1 Centruroides sculpturatus | reverse complement strand
TCTATGAATATTATTTTAAATAAAATAATCCTTTCTAAAATATTTCAAACCGATTAATGTTTTTACGTAACATGTGACGTACAAATATGACGAGATCGTAATACGTACTGTACGCATTCTTAACAATATATTCTAACAATATGTAACGAGTTGTTAGAATATATTGTTCGCTTTTTCTATTGCAGGTGACAATTGTTTAAGCGTAAATTTGTTCGAAAGTTCCGTGTTTCTTTGAGATTTCGTGAAAAATTGCGATTAAGTAAACTTCAGTAATGTACGGGAGAAAGAAAGGGCTCTCTGTGTCGCCTTTCTCTTAGGCTCGCTCTAATAAAGAGATGGAATCTCCCTTCCGTCTTTTTACTTGAGTTATTTTTTACTCAAACTAACTCCTTGTGTCCCGTTTCTTTAAGGACCGCTCGAGTGAAGATGCCAACCAGAGATGGTGAGGACTTTCTGCGTTCCGATTTATAAAATGTCGCGCAGGGCGAGTATTTTTTCACATTTTTTATTTTTTTGTTTTTGGTTAATGAGGTTCGGTATGAGATAGAACTAAATTTTGTGGCCCTATCGTGCATTTTATTAAGACTAGGTGTATTTATAGATTTCTGTCTTTCTTTATTACTAGTTGTTGTAATATTGCATTTCTTAGTTTAGATAGGAATAATACGGCGAGTTTCGAATAGCTGAATTTGGAATATTCAGACATAATCTACATCTACATCTACATTATATATATAAAAATGGATATGTATGTCCCTATATTTCACTTTTCCGCCAAAACTACACATCGCACGTGAATGGTGTTTGTATGTGGTAGTAGCCCCAAGTCTCCA
>NW_019385525.1:290801-297552 GCF_000671375.1 Centruroides sculpturatus | reverse complement strand
CTTAGAGATGGGATATATGAAATAGTAATATCACTGGTTTAACATTGAAATCCGTGAGTAATATAAAATCGGAGAGCGAAATAAAAATATCGAATATTTTAATAGATTTTTTTAACTCCTGCCAACTATACAGAATTATCATAAAAACATACCAGTAAATTCTTATCGGTTGGGTTAAGTTATAAATCTACTCATGATTCATGTAATCAGGCGAGGGCGGACAAATATCTAGCAGGCAGCGCGGCTAACAGCCCAGAACCGGTGCTGGATAGAATTGGATGCGGTATACGTGTAGCATCCACCCCAAGGTCCTAGGCTTCCACCAGCTAAACCAAGTGAGGTTGGTGCTCTGTAAAGCGCATGCGCAAATCTGGCTTTTTGGATAGCAATTTTTTTTTTTTCACGTGTAGTATATAAATTTGTAATAAGATACATAATGTGGTTATAATAAAATATTGTGCGATTATTTTCATATAATTAAAATTAATATGTATTTATTTTTTAGAAAATACAAGGGAAGTGGCACATCCACAACTTCCAATGATGGCACGCCACTGAATTTTATAGATATTCCATAAAATTAATAAAATATGCAAATTGTTACATAATAATTACTGTAGAGCATCAATTATCCGAATCAATTGGGGACTGGGGTTGTTCAGAAAAATTGATTTTTCGGATAACCGATTATGTACAAAAAATATATTAACCTATCCCATGTTAAAATTTGTTCAAATCCTGGCACGTCCTTAAGTGTTCTCTCATGGTCACGCCAGTGCTGCCAGCTAAAACACACGCCAACAAAAATAATATTGGAGTAGCCCAAGATATAGCCAAAGCACCACCACAGCACTAACGGAAATTTAAATTTGCCGACTGGAAAGTTTTCAGTTAATTGACATTTCAGTTGATAGATATTTGGATAATCGATGCTGTACTGTATCTGTTGTCTGAAATTAGAAAAATGTCGCTTCATTTCAAATAAAGCATTTTTGGAATATGACTTTTTAAAATTAATATCAATATTATATATTATATGTATTCATTAGTGTGGTACAAAGTCAATAAATTCAATAGGAAAATTTTTATTGACCAGAAATTACATAAATTTTATTTACAATTTATTAAAGGAAATATATCAACAAAATTCTTTATATGATAAACATTTATTCAGTTTATATATTTGCTTCTTAGTTAAATTTTTATTGAAAAAAGTTGATGATTTTTGTTGTACTGTAGTTTGTTTATTGGGAGAAAAGAAATAATTTACAATTATTTCTGTCCAAAAAATACATTTTATCTTGTTCTGACATCTCATTTATTTATTTAAAATTAAAATGCAAATAATTTTTTTTAAATTTAGTTTTATTTTTTAGATTAAAAACATTAATGTTATCTTTTTAAAAAGATAGATTATTAAAATTATATTTTTTAATTTGCTAATTTGGTTTCAGTTTATGGATTGAAAATGCTTTAAATACCAAATTAGAATACATAATTATTTGAAAGTTAATAATTTAATACAAATCTCTATACTTATTACTATTATTAATAATAATAAAACTCATAATTTTTAAAAAACATTCACTAAATAAATAGGATTGCATCCCATACAAAGACTATGAATGTCTAAAATACACACATCAAAGCAAAGGAAAAACCTTACACTATCACACACAGTAGAGCGTCGATTATCCGAATTAATTGGGGACTGGAGTTGTTCAGAAGATAGATGTTTCAGATAACTGATTATGTACAAAAAAATATATTAATTTATCCCATCTTGACATTTTTCTCCGTTGAATTTTCGTCGATGTTAAGCATAACGAAGACTATTGTATTGTTAAAAATTATTTTTTTATTTTGTACAAACAAAATAAATATATTGAAAAATATGAAAACAATAATTAATTATACTTCAGAAGTTAATTTAGTATCAAAAACGTAAAATATTTGAGTAGCCCAAGACATAGCCAAAGATTGCAGCACCATAGCACTGGCAAAAATGTAAATTTTCCGACTGGAATTCTTTGGATGATTGACTTTTGGATAATCGACGCTCTACTGTATTACCAAAATACATTCAAACAGAATCAACACTTTCAGACATTAATTTATTATGATGCAATGTAGTTGCATACAACAAAGTACAATTATAGATACAATCAAAACAGACAAATCATAAGCTTGCATGGCAAAAATTAAAAACACAAATACATCATGAGGTCATTCAAATATGATGTCACAAATTTTAAGTCCTTTTGACTATGTATCCCTTCATGCCATATTTTGTCACCAGTTTTTAGACACTCTTATGCTGATGTCATATTTGATCTGCCACTGTGACATTAAGATTAAATTTTATTTTGCAGAAATGCTTGTTCATATGTTTTCTGGGCCAAAGTGAGTCTAATTTTATCTATCAATAGTGTCTTTATCTGTATTCTGTGTCATATTTAAATGACCCTTTATGGTTTGAACACACATCAAGAACTATATTTAAACTGTAATTTCATTCATTTATTTTATCATTTTTTAATTTTATGTCAATTAAAAAATGATATAAAGTAATGAAATTACAGTACCACCAATCCAAGCACAACTCATGCCTTCTTAAATTTAATTTTAAACTAAAAGAAATCCCTCTTAAATAAATCTAAAACATCATTAATCATTAAACAAGAAATCTAAAATTACATTTTAGATTTCTTGTTTAAGAATACTTCAATATCAATCAATTATTTCATTCTTATTATAATAAAATGAATGCTCAGCTATCATCCACTTATACTACATGACTGTGAATTGTTCTAGAAGAAAGATTATAGTTTGGATATTGAATTTGTTATCAAAGTTTTGTCCTAGCATCAGGAGCATTCTAGAAGATTTGTTTACAAATCAGTCTAATACTAGACAGTGATCAAAGCAATAAACACATCCTCCCAGAACACCCAGAGCAACATCTTA
Organism: Centruroides sculpturatus; assembly: GCF_000671375.1. Classification (NCBI taxonomy): domain Eukaryota; kingdom Metazoa; phylum Arthropoda; class Arachnida; order Scorpiones; family Buthidae; genus Centruroides; species Centruroides sculpturatus. The sequence goes on along the minus strand of NW_019385525.1, from coordinate 294,585 downwards.
CTTGTTAGTTACACCATTACCAAATAGCATATATAATACACCAAAAGCTTGAACACAAGCACAAACTACTAAACATCTAGGAACCATATTATCAAATACACACCTCAGATGGTCATAGAAAACAACACAAAATATACTGTGACTGACTCATAACAACAGGCCAGACATCAATTATTGAAAAACAAACCAAAAATCATATACATAATATAGTTGTCCAAACATTTAAACCAAACAAAATACATACACTGAAAAAATTAATAAGTACTAAACTTACCCACAAAATAAAACATATATTGAAAGTGGTTAAGATACTTATGCCAATAGTCCTTTCTTGTACAGGTGTTATCCCACATACACTTAACAAGTCTCAAACCATTAGGGTTTTACAGAAGCACATACATCATACTNTGGCTAAAATATTACATTACACATATAATTTTGTTCTGTTTGATTCTAATTACAGGAATATTGATTCATCTTAATCACAATTAAAGCCAATTTTGTAATTACTTATTAATACATTTATTATTATTTCTAATACCACTAAGTTTAATATTTGTTTTTGGTTTTATTTTTATTTTCAGAAGTTGCATTCGTTTATTTCAATATTATCAAGCAATTACAATGCTAATATACAGTATATAAATAGAGAAGAATTACATTTGAAAAAATTAAGAAAATACTTTTTAAAATCTTACATGATATTAAAAATACTTTTAGTTTTGAAGTTGAAATTAACATTTTATGTTTTATATACATTTAAATAGTCAAAGCAATAGAAAATTGATTTTAGCATAATTTTTAATATTTTATCATTAGCTATATTTTCACAAATTAAAGTATTTTTCATCCACATAGTTTTTATGCATTTAGTATGCATATAGAAAAATATAAAACTTTTTGAAATAGTTATTTCAATACATGCTTGCATAGATATGATTAAGTAAATCTGTATTGTATCAAATTCTTATTAAATACAAAAGTGTGCATGTGTGTGTATTTTTAAATTAAATTGCATTATTATAGTAAAGATTTAATTGTTAAATGATTTTCCAAATTACAGATATTTTCAAGATTTAAAAAATTATATTTAATATAAATTTCTTATGAAAAATTTTATTTTGTGACTACCATATATATCAATAGCAAAATCTGGCAATTGTTTGACATAGAATTTCATCCTTAAAGAATTAATATGCATAAATTATTCTCTGACAATATAAAATCTTTTACATCGATAAACTAATTATTAGAAAAGTGGTGAAACTGTACAATTATATAAAAATTTTAACTGAACAAAGTTGCATCTCTATTTTATAAGAATTTATTATTCAGTAAAAATAAAATTATATCTAAATTTATTTATTTTTATTTAATGAAAGAATAAATTTTAAAAATTTGTAAAATTTTAAGTTCATATCTAAAATTTTAATTTACTCATTTTCTTTTATCAGTTAACTAAAAATAATAATAATAAAAACTGAAATGTATTTGTGAAGGCTTTTGCTTTGAATTACTCTTTTACCTGGAATTATGAATATAAATTTGTCTGTTTAAAATTTATCATCTAGTTACGTGTTTCTATTCAGTCCAGATATGCAGGGTTGTACTATAGTTAAATGGATTAAAAACAAAATAGGCTTTGATGGCTATATACTGTAGGTATAAAGTATATGTTGACAGCTAGGACTGTGTTCGTCTTAGGTTTGCAAGCAGAAAGAAAACTGTACATATAGAATCAACAACACAGCCGCACAAGTCGCCTCTTCCCCAGTAAGTACATAATTTGCATGGCATTACCTATCCAAAGCATCTACTGTTTTTTATCGTTGATGATTATGAATGAATGCCTGGCAATGTTTATAAATTTTAATTTGTGTAGAATTTTGAAAGTACTTTAATTTATTTTCAAAATATATTATTATTATTATTAATTTTTTCCTGCATTGAATATATAGTAGCTGCATCCTTTTTAACTCTATTGCATGATAAATTTCAGCATGACAATTGGGATATGTATTCTGTATTCTAAAGGTAGATATAAAATTGTATTCTTTTGAATGATGTACTGTGTATTTCATTTTGTGGTTTTAAAGTTTTAAAACTTTTATAAATATATTTATAAAACCTGCTTATAATGACAAAATAAAATTTTCTTTGTTTTTATCTTTTAGATATATGGAACTAAGACCTGCATTTGATCGAGCCCAAGATAAAATAAGACAATTAGAATTACAATTAGAAGAATTTAAAAAAGAAATGGCTGCTCAAGAAGAATGGCATAGTCAAATGTATTTGAAAATGTATAGGTAATAAACTTTATTTGTAAGCAAAACAATATTCACTTTAAGTTACTAATCACATTCATTTGACAGAAGTGGTTATTGCAAACTAAACAAATCAAAACATTAAATAATTAAAATCTTTTTATTTGTAATAATTGCTTCTCTCAATAATAATTTAAGTGGAGATTTCTAATTCAATATGTACTGTAATTACTAATTCTTTTCTCTGTGTTCCTTTTTTTAAAATACAAATAATTAATTTATCGGTAAATCATAAGTTTAACTGACTGAATTGTTATAATTTGCATTGAACTATAACAACTGTCTGAATTTAGTTAATTCTCTCAATGAAATGTATAATTAATTCCAAACAGGCTATTGTCAATATATAACAATAATCAACCCATATAGCAGCAAAGATTTAATAAACATTTGAACATTTTTGATCATGTTTAGTGATCATCATCAGATTACAATTTTTCAATTAATTTAAATAAAAGTTCATTATAACAATGAATAACATAAAGCTTTACATAAAATATTTGAATGGAATAAGATTCATCAATTTATTTATTTGGTGTTAAGTTTAAATAATATAAGTAATAATAACTATCTTATCTTTAAAATTTCTAGTAAAAATTGTTTAATTTGTATTTTAATATGATTATATTTTCTAATTTTAGTTTTAAATAATTATATGACTGTTAGAAAATATATAGTTGCATCAAAAATTGAAATATTTTTGGAATAAATAACATTGAGTTAATCATATAAACCATTTGAATACTGTATTTACAATTATATTCAAAAGAATATCGAAATTTATAGGTTTTATAAATGAATATTGCTTAAACTTGATTGACTATTTCAATAATGATTAAAATTAATATTTAAGTTAATGAATGAAAAATATTTTAATATTAACTGCTGCAGTTGTTTTAGCAAGTGTTAGTAACTCCTGTCAATGCAAAGATATCAGAAATATTTAGTGTATATAAATTTTGATTGTTAAAAAAATATACTTGTATTAAATTAATTGTTGTTATTGTTGAATTATTTGTGTTAATATTTTATTAATTTTATCAGTGGTGTGCTGTGACATTTTATAGTAGGGAAGCTGTGTTTCTGTAAGAAGCCGACTTCCAGGGGCAATTAGTTAATTGCACATCAGTGATGGTCAAGGGTCCATTCGTATTGTTTGTTCGATAAGCCAGTAAAAACCGTAGACTTCTCTAAATGTGTTTTTAATATCACAATTACATTCTGAATCACTAGCACGATAAAAGGGCTAAAATTACAAATAAAATAATAAAAACTTACTTGGTGAAATAAAATGTGTGGTAGATGTACAGTACAGTGCATACCTGGTACAAAATATTCTTCAATTATATTAATATACTTTGAAAGAAAATTATAATTAAATATAGCTTTGTAAAGAAACGTACATAAAAATAACATAAAATCTTCTTTACTTTTTAAATCTTAAAACAATCCACTTA